>NC_090021.1:35091853-35391968 GCF_037176765.1 Anolis sagrei
ACAGAGAGGGATGGACAGACTTAAGTAAAAACAAAGTTTCAATTCCATCTCATCTGTCTAAATCAGGCATGGGCAAACTTTGGCCCTCCAGGTATTTTGGACTTCAACTCCTACAATTCCTAACAGCTGGCAGTTTGGGCGTCCTCTTGGATTCTTCGCTTACACTTGAGGCTCAGGTGTCGGCGGTATCCGGGAGGGCCTTTGCGCAACTGAGACTTGCGCGCCAACTGCGACCATACCTCGTGAAGGCTGATCTGGCCGGGGTGGTCCATGCCTTGGTCACCTCTAGAATGGATTACTGCAATGCGCTCTACGTGGGGCTGCCCTTGAAGACGGCTCGGAAACTTCAATTGGTCCAGCGGGCAGCAGCCAGGATGCTAACCGGGGCTCATTATCAAGAGAGGTCTACCCCTCTGTTCAAGGAGCTCCACTGGCTGCCATTTATTTTCCGAGCCCAATTCAAGGTGCAGGTGCTTACCTACAAAGCCCTAAACGGTTTGGGACCACCCTACCTGCGTGACCGCATCACCATCTACGAACCCACACGCTCGCTTCGGTCATCTGGAGAGGCCCTGCTCGTGATCCCACCCACGTCGCAAGCGCGCTTGGTGGGGACACGGGACAGGGCCTTTTCTGTGGCGGCCCCCCGACTTTGGAACACCCTCCCAAAAGATCTCAGACAGGCCCCCACTCTAGCCGTTTTCAGAAGGAATTTAAAAACTTGGCTGTTCCGTTGTGCCTTCTCAGACTAGGAATCCCCACCCCAAGTCCTAGTAGCACCTTAGCATAACTAATTGTCGCTGCACACTGCACTTTTAATCCCACGTGCCTCCTGCCATTTCAGCACTTTTAACCCTTGTACCCCAGTGCGCCGGCCGAACCAGTTTTAATAATGTCTTGATGTACTGCTATTGTGGTTATTTTGCTTATTGTTTGATTTGCTTAGTTATTGTGGTGTTATGCTATTTTGTTTATTGCTGATTTGCTTGCTATTGTGATGTTATGCTCTCTATTGTATTGTTGTTTTGAGGCTTCGGCCTGTGTAAACCGCATCGAGTCCTTCGGGAGATGCTAGCGGGGTACAAATAAAGTTAATAATAATAATAATAATAATTGTAGGAGTTGAAGTAAAAAAAACCTGGAGGGCCAAAGTTTGCCCATGCTTAGTCTAAATGCACTGGGGAACCTGCATGTGGGAGGAAATCCTCAGCATCTTGAGTGAAACATGGCTAGGATGGAACTGTTCATACTTCATTTCTCTTTCCCATTTCTAAAGATCTGAGCAGAGTACGGGTGGAATGGGGGCTTGCTTTCTGCTGAGCTTCTGCACTTCCAAGTTTTGTAAACATGCAAGGCTGCCAGTGTTTGTCTTTGCATCACTCTGAGAGAGAGAGAGAAACATGCTCGGGAGCTGGAAAGAAAAGGCTGTGCACTTTGACCATGTTTATGCTGAAAAGGGGCCGCATGCCTGTTTGCAAACCTATGAGGATGCCTAAAGGCAAACAGGATGATGCCTGTTAATATTGGTCTGTTTTATTTGCGTCTCCAAAAAAGGAATAAGCAAGAGAAACTTTGTTGATCAGTGTTACCAGTATTAACTATTATTATCTGAATGCAAGTTTTATACAGTTCAAAGGCGTTTCTCCAAAATAACACTGTGGGACCGTCCAGCAAACTGAACTGTTCGGCAGTGCAAAGGAGCCAAAGGTATGTACAATAATTTGGATATTGGTCCCAATGAAGTCATTTCCAAATAGAGATACATTGGATTGGGCTATATCCCATTTAAATCTTTAAATATGTTGGCTTGTATTTGGTACATAAATATTTTTTTAAAATCTCTGAAGTATCTCTTCAGAGCCGCTGGTGGTGCAGCGGGTTAAACCGCTGAGATGCCGAACTTGCTGACTGAAAGGTCAGCAGTTCAAATCTGGGAGTGGGAGTGAGCTACTGCTGTTAGCGCCAGCTTCTGCCAACCTAGCACTTTGAAAACATTCAAATGTGTGTAGATCAATAGGTACTGCTTCTGCGGGAAGGTAACAGCACTCCATGCAGTCATGCTGGCCACATGACCTTTGAGGCGTCTACGGACAACACCGGCTCTTCAGCTTAGAAATGGAGATGAGCACCACCACCCAGACTAGACTTAATGTCAAGGGGAACTTCTACCTTTACTATGGAAAATTATCTAACCCTTTACCCAAGGTTCAGATCCTTGTTCAGCCATGGAACTCACTGGGGCAAGTCACACTCTCATAACCTCAGAGGGAGGCCATGGCAAAATCCCCTCTAAATGAATCTTTTGAAGAAAATTATACTACAAGTTCATCTTAGGGTTGCTGTAAGTCAGAAATGACTTGAATGCAAACAACAGAAACAACCCACAAATACTCCACCTCTGGCTCCTGCATGTTAAAGCTACTGACCTGCTTCACTTAATACAAACACACTTAATACATGGATGCCAGTCTCCAGACTAACAACAGACATTTTTTGAAAAACTGCAAAAATAAAGTAGGGTACAACTTTATTATAAAGCAACCTATGTTTATTTCACCTATTTGTGAAATATAATAAGTGTATAATAATTATTATTTACATTATTATTATTATTATTATTATTATCATACCCTGTGCCACTGAAAATAGTGCTATATACAAGAATGCAATAATTATTACAATTTTTTTTAAAAACCACTTTTTCACTAATTCAGCAGTTTGTATGTTTTTTCTCCTGAGTGAAGCACTCCGTGATACAAATGGCATCATCGTTCAGATCAAAACAAATCAGTGCTCACCTTCAGAATGCATTAATGCCATTCACAAACGGGAATACAACAGCTGTCTCCAAGTCTATTTGAAAGCTTTCACCAAAGTAAGATGACAGAATGGAAGACAAATATATGTATGTGCAGTAGACATGTTTGTGCTTCTTTGCTTTCCTGAGCAACTTCTAGCATTTAATACATTTATCCCACGAACAGTTGCGAGTCTGCTGCTTCTATGCAGACAAATATGCACATTCTTAGGGATACAAATACACACCGCAGAAGTTGATCTCATCACCAGAGAAAACCAGGTGGCAAAAGCTTAATTACCAGTAACATTATTCTGCCTATACTGGTAAATGTAGCCTCTAATTAAGATGTAAATTTTAGTTCTGAATGGTGGATTAAAAGCAATCTGACATGCATCCTATCCAACCATTCTTCGGATTCACTAAACAAGCTGAGGGAAAAGATTAAGCATGTATTCTAATAGTGTCAGAATCTAACATACCTTCCTACAAATATTTCAATTAATAAGAACTGTTTGTAGCAGATGTGCTTAATTTCCATATAACTTATATATCATTTATATCCAAAGTCTGGATATAACAATATTGAAGCATATTCGTATACCCATTGAGTATACTCTTTGAATTCATCTATTCATCCATCTATCTTCGCACCTAATAAATCACATTCAATTGAAAGTTTCCTGAAAGCATACTTTTGTCCAGGCTTCCTAGTCTAAAGCCTAGATAACAATATAAACAGAGAATATATAATATTAAACTATTAGAAAATTATTTAAAAATTACCTCATATTGTCTTACGATCATTGTAGTTAGCTGTGGACATTCTTTGGACGACTGTCTGCTCTTCTGCTCTGCTTTCCCATCTATTACGCTGCTCCACTGAATTCCTGCTGTCCTCTTTCCTGTCCATGTCATCTTATGCTCCCCCCTCCAACACGACATTAACTATTGCTATCTTTCTACCAGGCACCTTGGAAGCATCTGTCTCTGCTGATGCTGCTTAGAAGACCACAGCCGTAGTATTATAATTTATGCATTCATGAAAGGCAGTTGGCCTTCCCCCCTGGGATTCAAAATGTCACCTCCAGTAGACCTGGGCTTGAAATTTCAACTGTGTTTTTGAACTTCTCATGCCAGTTTTTTAACAAAAGGAGAAACATCACAGTATTATTACCATCCTTGTTCATCTGAAAACTGCTTGTTACGTTTCATGTACTATTGAACAGGAAGACTCGTGAAAATATAAACAAGGCAAACCCACAATTTTCACATTATCAAAAATACAAGGAGTATTCTCTTTTGCTAACACACACACACACACATACCCTTGCTAAGTCAAATGCTGCTGTGTATAAACTCACCTCATGGAGTCGGCACAAAGCGATAGTGAAAATCAGAGCTAGGAGGGTGAGAGACGCTGTCCTGAGTATTTGCACCAGGCAGTGAGTGCTCTTGAACAGTGTCTACATCTTCACATCTCCTCTGCATATTTCTGCGGATAATTATCCCCATGCAGAGTACTGTATATCTTTAAGCACCCTCACACTTAAGTGCTACAGACAGCTCATTGCGTCCAAATTGCCCGATTCTGAAGCCACAGCTACCTCAAGGCTACTGAAGTAAAGATTCAATGGCACTTTGCAGAAGCAGTACAATTAATTGTGCCAAGTGCAGAAAAAGACCACGGAAGAAAAATACAAAGGGGGGCTTGGGTCTACTATGAGGTTACTAGGCACTTGCTCAGTTGTACGCCAAGTTATTTAAAAATCATCATGTCCTCTCCTGTGTTTATTTATTTATTTTTCTCCTGCCTTCCTCCCCATACAGGCACTCAAGGCAGCTAACAGCAAACGTGATACAATACAAATTAAAAACAAAAAATGGATGTAAATATGAATATAAAACTAACAAACAATTAAATCTTGGTGTCATGAAGCATGAACACTAAAATACGATTGCTGTTAAAACCATACACACACCCAAATCCCATTCATACCATCCCTAGCAGTCTGCCCCTCAAAAACATGTATCCCTTCAGTGCCAACAAATCCTATCACCTTTTCAATTGAGTTTGAATTAAGTGCTGCAATTTTTTGTAATTCACCTTGTATTGTCTGACGTTCATTGTAAAAGGACCAAAGTAATAGATTTGTTTAGATATACCATAGTACCTGGACAGAAAAATGCCAGAGAATACAGGATTTAAAGAATTGGGAAGCGAAGGGTTGACTTCCAAGGGCCTGTCTTTGCAAATACACCAATTCCAAACTCTCTTAATTGAAAACAAATATCCTAAGAAGCCATTAAGACTCATACATGTTTGCTGTTTGTCTTTTCTACTTTTCCTCAGAAAGCTCGGCACATCCCTGGCTCCAATAAAATTCCCTCCACACGCACAGAAAGTGACAAGCTCACTCTCTGAATTTCTTTGCACGCTTATGTACACTTGAGCAAATGGTAGTAGATTACTACTTTAGAGCCCATCTGCTGCTTTCATTTATATTTAGCAGAAATAATGACCACCCTGCCTAGATTTTAGACAAGGCGCAATGTTAGAATATGCTTTTAAATACAAGCTGCAGATAAGCATACATGTGCGTGCCTATGCATGTGTGAGAGTGCACATGCACACACTTCATCTCCCTTTATTTCTAGGTAAATATATGCAAAAGTTCTTTTTTCCAAGTAAAACATCATACCAATAATTTTATCCTATCATTGCTATATGATAGATCCACCACAACAGGTATTCTGCATCCGTAATTCTTCAGACAATTTCTATTTAAATTAGTACTAGGGATGTATTAGAAACTGATAAACTATACCATTCTGTAAAGCGACATTTTGCTTGCTGATTTAAATTCTCTTTTCAAGAACATCAGTAGACACTTACAAGTACTATCTTAGTTTTTTTTTCCCCTTTTCTTTTTCTAAAACTGATGTATAACCCATAGCGGACTCTTTTCCTAACACATGTTTCCTTAGAGAACCCCACGGTGTTACTGTCTTAGAAAACGAAGGCAAAGATGACTGAGGGAATTCAGTCACTCTGTTTAATTAATACAGGATTATTTCACTTTCATTTTGCGGAGATAATAATACGACTGGCGGAATGTCAGTAAAAATTAAATCATAAACTAGTGGAGTGCCAAGGGGAAAGCTTACTTTGGTTATGGAGTATCCCCTGTAGAAATCTTGAAAAATCTTCTACATATTTACACTAGTAAAATACCACATGCTGTTCCATCGGATAGTGAAAGATTTCGAGAATCTGCATGACATGTATCACAGAGCACATTTTTCAGATTATACATTAATAAGAGAGTTGAAGGTGTGTTGTTTCCTGAATGTTAAGTCACCAAATGCTAAATGATAAAGTACACTCAAGGTCAGCATTGCATTTTGGACAATCTCGGTCACTGATGTTATGATAATCGCATCTAAAATATTCGTACAGAAAGCACAAAAAGATTATTATGATAAACAACAGTACGAAAGAAAAGCAATTCATATTGCTTTCTTTCCCTCACAATAAATTGCTACTCTTTATTGGGACAATGAGGCCACGTATTTTGTTTTAGCCACTTTTTCTTCTAGTTCCCTACATAATATTTTCAAAGAGATTGAGAGAAATCTGTTTAATGTGAAAGAAGTTGTTTGGGTCTTTCTTTCTTTTTAAAAGCCACTTTGTGGAAAGGATTTTTTAAAAGCCAGTATAATCATCCACCCTAAAATCAAATTAGGATATCTCACCAACTATGGGACAAGATCAGATGGCTCTTTTCCTCACCTCCTGTCTCTCCCCAGCTTCCTACCTAACTGGAAGCTCAGGGCACTAAAAATAGAAAAGAAGATGGAGTGCAAATATTTCCCCAGTGAAAACACCAATAATCTTTACTGTGAGCTGACACGAATTGCTTGTTACACTGCCCTAGGATATCATGGCCTGAAGCGACAGCACTCACAGACACACAAGCGCGCACACACACACACATTCAAAGGCACTAAGCATCTCAAAAGCTAAAGTAATGTGCATTTGTGTAGGTGCATTTTCAGCAGACCTATGAAATCGGACGTCTGGTTGATACACCTGCCATACAAAACCCATCATTTGTAGCCTTCTAGGTTTTAGTTTCCTCTAAACACCATGGCCCATCTTTCTCTCCCTATCAATTCACTTTTCTCAGGCATTTTTTTTTTGTTATTAATGTTATTGCTATTATTACTGTGCAAGCATAAGCTGATCCACAGGGGAGCCTGTGCAATTTAACCCCTGAAGCGCTAATTTTTTTTTTGCACATGTGCAAAGGCACAGGTTTGTTGTTGCCTCTAGCAATATCCCAGCAAGACGAGTGATGGCGGTGTCATATCATCACATAGTGACTTAATCTATTGCGACATCCAGGGAATGGGCAACTGAAAAAGATTTACAGGACATGTTTTTTAACTGCATACAAACACATTATCCCCATTTTTCAGTAACCCAGCCACAGTGGGATCACACCAGAACAAATTTCACCCGCCTTCATCTTCCAGTTCCACATATTAAGCCCTGTGTCATCTAACCTGCTTTTTTGACCAAGAATGTAACTCTAATAAAAGCATTTTTGTAACATCTTACTTTTTTATTCTTTTCATGTCTCGTGTTTAACAAGCAGTCAGAGCGCGATGAATCACTGAATAGGGCAGCCGTAGTAGTGAGATTGTCCATGCACTGAAGGAAAGAGTCTTCCTTCTATATCCTTTTCAAACTGTCTGATATTACTGGTATGTTTAACAACAACAACAACAACAACAACTTTGTATACTGCCCTATCTCCCCAAAGGGACTCAGGACAGTTTCCAACAAAAATGGCAAACAGTCAATGGCAGAATACACTAACAAAGAGAAATAAATAATCCCTCAGATCCCAAAAGAAAATTCATAATGATAATAAAATTAAAATAATGACAGATAAACCAAAATTAAGAAATAACATAAGCAATCAACCACTGCATATCTAACATTAAAACATGATACAAATTCAAAAACAACTTAGAGGCAGCTCTTTTTTAAGGCATAAAGGATGTGGTTTTCAACTTTGAATACTTAGCTGCAACAAATATTGACAAAAAGAAAAATCACCTGTACTGTGCAATGGTAAAACTGACATATACAACCTTATCAAATGAAGGCAGAGAAGCATCTTCTCCCTGCTTCTCTGTGCTGCTGGCATGGAGTCCCCTGGAGCTACTTCTGGCGGGACTCTGGGGTTCCACTGCCCGCATGGAGCCCCAACGGAAGTACCCTTGCAACATGCTGACCCAACTAGTTCAAAAAATGCACTTGAGTCGAAGAGGAAGTGGGGGACAGCGGGGAAACGTGGGAAGGCAGAGGACAGACCCTGATGGTAGGGAACAGCCAGATGGGTTCCTAATCCTGGCCCACAATTTCCCCCATCGTCCCCCACTTTACAGAGGGCCATCTGATGAGGTCTATAGTCATTCCCTCAGCTTGACATACTTAATATGAGCATCATAATTTTGCTTCCTGCTCAGTTTCATTTTTTAGCAATTGATACATTAGGATACGATAAAAGAATAAACATTAATATATCGGTGTTTAGATCAGGCATGGGCAAACTACATTCCAGGGGCTGGATGCGGCCTCCTAGGTGCTTACTTCAGACCCTCCTTAGTTTCCCTGTTCTTTTGGCATAGGGATGTGGTGACTCGCTGCATCCTTATGCAGAAAGGACGAGGGAGGAAGACATGCAGTGACTCAGAGCTCTCTGGAGCACTCTCACCCACTGCATGTCTTGCCCTCCTCCCAGCATAAGGAGAGTGTGAGTGACCCCATCCTTATGCTGAGAGGATGGCCCAAGAAAGGTACATAGCAGCTGAAAGCCCTCAAGAGTGCTCTCGGCAGTTGCCTGTCTGACCTTCCTTCTGGCATAACATCAAAGAGGACAGCCCAAAGATCGAGGTGGGGAGGATCGGGGAGTAGGATCAGGACGGTCACCACATGTCTCAATTTCCTCCTGACATAAGGATGGGGTGAGTAGCTCCATTATTATGCAAGGAGGACAACCTGAGGATGCCCCAGGCCCTGCCCCCTTCCGGCCCTGCCCTTTCACATCCACCCCCTTCCTGGGCCCATCTCACCTGGCATGTGCCCAGCTGTCTTCCCTTTCAGCCAGACTCACAATGCAGCCTCAAGGCAAAAATGTTTGTCCATGTCTGGTTTAGATGAACTGTAATCCTAATACAAGAACTTTGGTAGTCTTTTTTTTATGTCAGGAGCGACTTGAGAAACTGCAAAACACTTCTGGTGTGAGAGAATTGGCCGTCTGCAAGGACGTTGCCCAGGGGGTGCCCAGATGTTTTTGATGTTTTATCATCCTTGTGGGAGGCTTCTCTCATGTCCCCGCATGGGGAATTGGAGCTGACAGAGGGAGCTCATTCACGCTCTTCCTGGATTCGAACCGCCAACCTATTAGTCTTCAGTCCTGCCAGTATAAGGGTTTAATCCACTGCGTCACCGGGCTTATATAATGCACAATACAAATGAACCATTGTCGCTGTTGAGTAGATTCATGCACTGACCAGAAATATTTGTTTGGGGAAGAGGGGAATAGTGGACCTGAATCTTATGACCACTTCTTCCGATCTAAGCTATATGGCAGGCCCTTGGTATCTCCTGGAGTTAGGTTCCAAGATGCCAAAATACACGGATGTTCAAATCTCCTTATATACAATGGCATAGTAAAATGCTGTACCTTATATATAAAATGGCAAAATCCAGGTTTACGTTTTGGATTTCTGTACATATTTTAACCCCATGCATGGTCAAATTTATGAATGCAGATTCCTTGGATATGGAGGGCCAACTGATTATGCTTTGTATTGTCCATATTTTTGGAAGCAAAAGAGAGGAAGATATTTAAAGATCTCGATTTGTTCAAGATTGGAAAGTTACTTTTAAAAGTGTAGTGACATACCGAAGCCATCTAAACCCAGATTATCAACCTAATCATACTCCATCATGTCATTATACTAAATCTTGAAAGTAACTTTGCTAGTTACTTTTGGAGGGTAAGATTTCAGTACATTTAGCACTGGATTATCATTGATTCATATAGACAAATTACTGCAGGCCCTTCAGTGTTATCTGTTATCTCCATTATGTGTGTTAATTAAGTAATTGGATACAAATGCATGGGATCAAGCTGCTAGTCTCGCTGAAGCTGATATTGGATTCACATTTGATTTTGTATTGTTTTCTATTGTACTTTGTATTTTGTTAGTTTGATTTCTTGTCACCAGTCCTAGAACAGGTCACAAAAGTGCAAAAAAAGAAAAAGAAAAAAAAAGAAAGGTCCAAAAGGAAACTGCTCCAGGGTCCCAACTACATTAATATATCTTCGACTTTACTCACTGTTCTGGATTGTATAATGCAGATGTTAATGGTGCCTGGTCTTCCATTCAGTTTTCTAACTACGAATCTGAGCCCAAATAATTATACCTTATCAAATGCTGTACCCAGAAGTTTAGTCATATTAGGAAATGGATGGGGAATATCCAGCCCTCCGGGTATTGTCAAACTGCATTCCTGACCATGCTATGCTACTCAGGGCTTTGAGGAATGCAATCCAGAAATATCTAGAAGGCCACAAATGTTACTATTATACAACATTTTTGTGATTAAAAACTTCAAAAGCATTGATTTTAGATATTTTTAGACAATTGATATAAGAATGATATTTCAAAAATAGCTTCACCACCTTATATTCTTGAAGTTTATATCATCTGATAGTATCTATTCAAAACCTTAAGGAATAAAATATATATCAGGATTTATTTTTCACATGTATTAGGCAAAAATGGCTAGTAAAACATTGCTATAGTGTGTCTATGCTTATTTATGACTAATGTAATAAATATCCTTAGTTTTTTAAAATAAAAATGTATTAACATATTAGAAGATGATTAAACGAGACAATATAATCCTAATGTGATCATTTTGTGGCTGGACCTTCCATTATTACTCATTTCTATTGATTAGCCAGTTAGACTTATTCAATTATTCAATGCTAATCAATAGGTTTAGCTCTAGGATACATAAATACTACCCCTGCCTTTACCTAATTTAGCCCATGTGTCTAGTAATTTGCAAAAAAAAGTCTTGATTTTATCATTATGAATATGCAGAAGCAAAGTTTTGGGAAATAGTATTAATTTCTGCTTTCCCTGCTGTTTTTGTTGTTGTTGAACAAAGTTTGAACTAATATTTCCATTTAATTTCTTGATTTCCTCCCCCTCTTAGTGTTTCCATCTGATGAGGTATTAACAGTAAGGCAAGTACATCTAGGCATTATTATCCATTTACTTTAATGCAATATATACTGGTATAGTGATGTCTTCACATTTTGATAAATTTGGCTGCAAAAGAAGCAAGATTCCTCACTACGTTTTTAGCAATGTTGTAACCCACCGTGAGGAAAAACAGGTAAGAAATAAAACTATTATTAGTTTCATCATCATCATCATTATGTTTCTCAATATATTTTCATAGTCTGGATGCGTTAGATGCCTATTTTGCTCACAAAACAAAGTATTTGAATTAAGAGTTCCTAGATCTGTGGTTACAGCCCTCCATTTCATGTTGAAATCAATCCAGTTAGCAAGATCAACACTTCAGGATGATGGGATTTGGAGTCTAACAGCCATTAGAAACACTGAATCATAGAATCGTAGAGTTGCAAGGGGCCTCATGGAATATCAGATCCAGCCCTCTACTCAATGCAGGATCGCTTGCAAGCATCCCTAGCAGGTAACTGTCTAGCTTCTTTTTGAACATTCAGAGAAGGAAGCCCCACCACCTCTCTAAGTAATTGGTTCCATTATCTACTACTTTAGAAGGAATGTCATTGTTGAGATATTTATTTATTTATTTATTTATTTATTTATTTATTTATTTATGATATTTCTACCCCGCCTTTCTCGAATCTGAAGGTGACTCAAGGTGGCTTTACAACATAGGCAGCTATTCGATGCCATTAAAGCCATGTAAAAATCACAATAAACATTTAAAACAGAATTATAAAAAGGCTTGTTCAAAAAGCCATGTTTTCTCATTCCTTCTAATGTACAATCAAAATCTACCTTCAACTAAAAAGCATTAGACTCAGGATTCCATCACACGGGGGGACACTTGCACCCCAGGTGATCCACAGAGCCCCACACCATCCATCACATGACACATGCTCACTTTGTGTGGAGCTCTGCTGATCAACTGGGAGGCAAGCATTCTACAATGCTGCACCCAGAACACAGGAGGCTTCCTGTGTTCCATTGGGAAAAAACAGGTAGTTCAGGGAGGAGCCATACAGCAACACTGGCCTGCCATTTCACCACAGAGGCTGGCAAATCACCCCGTGCAACCTCATCAATGTGATGAGTTTGTTAGTTCTAGCTTTTAAGGCAGCACAGAACAATGACATCACACCAAGGCTTTAATATGGGCAGCCCCACATTTCTGCCACCTGCAGAATTCTGGGAAATGTAGTTAGAGCAGAGCCTTTTGAATTCTTAGCTGCAGAGGTCCTTGCCTTCCCAAACTACATTTCCCAGAATTCTGCAGATGGCAGAAATGCAGGGCTGCCCACTTTAAAGCCCTGATGTGATGACGTACTCAGTCTGCAACCTCATCTTTGTGGCAGCCCTGGAGGTATCTCAAGAGTGCAATCATGCCACTCCTCATTCTTCTCTTCATGAAGCAGACCATGCTCAGCTCCTATATTTTCTTCAGATGTCCTGTTCTTCATAGCTTTTTGTTGCTCTTCTCAGAACTCACTCCAACTTCTCTATACTATTCTTAAAATGAGGCCCCCAGACCTGAGCACAGTACTGATGAAATGAGATAGGAATTGGAATCTATATAAATAAAAATGTAATGTTCGTTTATGGGATTAACATAACTCAAAAACCACTGGATGAATTGACACTAAATTTGGACAGAATACAGCTATCAGGCCAATGAGTGACCATCACTAAAAAAAAAAACCCACTGAAAAACATAGCAGAAGAGACTTTAAAAGCCAAAAAAATAAAAAATACATTACAGCGCATGCACAAAACTACATATACACATATATACCGCTTTGAGTCCCCCTCGGGGTGAGAAAAGTGGTATATAAATGCTGTAAGTAAATAAATAAATAAATAAACAGACACAAAACACATATACACAGACTGGGCCACAGCAACGCATGGCAGGGGACGGCTAGTACAAAATAAGACACAAGATGAAACGTCTGGCTTGTTTTCTTCTTTGCTTACATTGTATAATTCCCTTGTTTTTCCTACAGACACATTTGTAGTTAGACAACAACTACACTTGGAATGTAGAGGTATGGCTTCTTAACCTTACCCTCAGTTAAGTTAACATCTCGCTGCTAAAATTCCTTGTATAACTGACTTGCTGCTATTCTCTGCATCATAGAGTCAACCTGTGCTATCTGTCTGAAAGGATCTGGTTACACCCTACCTCTAGTTCTGCATGCATACCGATTTCATACAAATGGTCAACTGTACAATGAAAAGCAAACAATTAAAGGAAGAAGTCAGTTTCAACACATCATCATCATCATCATCATCATCAGTCAAACAGAATGGGTATAAGATGTTCCCAGTCAGGTCTGGGTAGATTGTGCACTTTCATTAGATAAGAAAGAAAATAGTAGTTAATTTAAACAAATCTCAGCATCTAAGGGAATTTCTGTATAACCAGCCTGTATGAGAAAGTAGCAGCACAAGTCTGTGTCCACCCCCCTTGCAATCCGCATACCCCCCTTATGTCACATTTGCATTTCTATTCAGCTGAACTGCCTGACAATGAAGCAAATGGGCTTGCCTTATCTGTACAATTCTGGACAACAGAGATTTCTAAGCTGCACAAAAGCACAGCCTTGCCATTCAATGGTTCAACAGTTTCCACTTTAGCCCCCCAAGATCCTGTGGGGAATGCTGTCACATAAACACCTGTCCCTATATTTAAAAAAAGAAAATAGCAGCCCACAAACACAACAACCCTTAAACTCTCACATGCCAAGGGGTGGGGGAATTAATTAAAAAATAAAACAAAAAATCCAATATGATTTCCCCTGAAGGAATCCAAGAAACCTTAAGAAGGAAAGAAAAAGCAAAATATAAGAAAATAACAAAGTCTCCAGTGTTAATTAACCCCAAATTTAATTTTGCATTCCAAGAAAACCTCATCTCCCATTCTCTCCTTACCTTCCTCTGTCACACATGCATTCACCCACATACACACACGCCAAAGTCAAATAACATTTAGAAGACAGTAGTGAGGTCTTGTATAGTTTCATTGCCATGTGAGAAAATTTCAAACTAAGTCCTTTAAAATTAACATTTTTCTGCTGATATCTTTAAAGTGATATCAGTCAGCCAGTTCTGAAATCTCTAGATCAACTTTGTGTTATGATGAGACTTACACTAGCTATAACATAGACTAGGATTTACACAGCCAAGAAAAGTTCTAATCAGGTTGATACACAAATACTCAAGCTATATGTATATTCTGTCTTACTATGCTGGTTCTCTGATTCGTATGCAACAGTCATAGTATTCTAGGCTGTTTGGGCTACAGATTTATTTATGGGAGGAATGGTAACAATTAAAGAATCTGGTAAACCTACTCAGATGATATCAATGGTGTTTTAAAGGACATTATAATAATCACAGTTTTTTCCATATCACATAGAAAGCATAGGCCAGTTACGTTGTAAGTAGTACCCATGTGAACCTAGTAATAGATACTATCAATGGAAAGCAGTAAATATTCTAGTCCAAAGACTATGGTGTTCCAAAAAGAATGATTCCTAAGGAGAAAGCCTATGTTACATATCCTGGTATGCTTCATGGAGAAACTGTGCCATATTCAAAATTATCCTCCTAAACAAATGTAGGCACTTAATATGAGGCAATGGGACCCAATGCTGGTTGCGTGGCATGGGTCAGAATTAGAGAAGCGAGGACATTACTTATTTGAACGTGTTTGCATACGATATCCGGATAACCTTAAGCACTGTGCGTGGCTGTTTGTTGTCCCCCCCCCCCCCTTTCTGGTGAACTATCTTGCCACGACTCTGTCACACCTGCGTCTCTCACTTGCTGCACTGTCTTGGCATTAGGTCCCAGCTATCATACTTTTGCCTAATATGAATTACAGTCATGGATAATAAAAGGTCCACTCTATGGCTTTGGATGTAGTCACAGAAGTCCTTTGTCCACAGCAGAGAGGACTTAGGAGTTCACTGTTCACATTGGCATCATGTTGGTGTTGGCTGCCTTCATAAATCATATAGCTAGGAGGGTTTGTGAAGCAGTATACCCTTAAGGGAAAACCGGGGCTTTGCTCTTAGTTGTAAGTCGTGCAGCTTCAACGGCTTTCCAGTAAATGGCTGACTGAGGAACAACTTAGAATGTTAGGACTGCCTTCCAGGGTCAGGTGATTTTCTAAAAGGAGGGCTGGGAGGGTTCGTCTCAGGGAAGACACCTGGCCTCAGCTTGATCTGCAGCAGATCACTCCTTTCTTGCTCCTTTCAGCCCAAAATAACTAACCAGACAAGGCTAAATCAAATGTCCCTTATTTCAACCCATTCTTTGTTTCTGGTCTCATTATCCCTTGGTTGGTCATCATTACTTTAGATGTAGTCACTGAAGAGAATTCTTAATAGGATACTGTTTGGTAAGTTTAAGACTGACCGTGGAAACTTTAAGTCCATTAAAAAACCATGTCTTCGGATGTGAGCCTGCCTGAGCTGTAAGATGGGCACTCTATTCATTTCACCATCTTCACAGGTGCATTTGGAGACAAAATTGGAAAAGACTTTCTACATTTCTGCTCCTAGGCACTGGAACAACTTTCCCAGGCTGTTTCCTTTCTCGCTGTATTTTTACCAGCAGCAAAAATGTGTATGTATGTGGATATATATATATATATATATATATATATATATATACACACACATACACACACACACAGAGAGAGAGAGAGAGAGAGCACACTACTTAGCACACATACTATAGCTCTGTAATCAAATTCAAAAGCCTGCCAAAATTCAGAAAAAGAGCAGGGAGGGGGCTAACTGGATATCCTATGGAAGGGAGTTCCATATAAAAAGGGCTTTCTTAAGTGTGCTGTAATACTTCTCTTTTTAATTTAAGTAACTATTTAGCTGGTTTTAGTCCTATCAACCACTTAATCTTGTTTAAATATTTTGTATGTTTTAGCTACAGTTGTTTTTAATTGTATTTCATCTTATTTTGTAAGCCACCTCAAGTCCCAATTTAGTGGAAAAAATGGGTTCCTAAAATGGAGAATAGAGATGATGTTGTGTCAGGACCCAGTTTTCAGGGCCTGGATTCTGGCACCAGAAATCAAGGCCCCTGACGTAGAACATTGACAAGGCACCTGCGACGGTTGACCCTGAGAGAAAACGGCTAGCAGTTTGGGTGGGTGGATTCCACGGGTTTTTGTCTTGGGGGGAATGACATCTTTGAATGTAGGGGAGGGTATATAAGGGAGTGCCAACTGGCACCAGGCACTCTCGGCTTTTTGCATGTCTATGTTTCCTGCAGTAAAGTTTCCAGTGATACCAGAGCATGGTCCTGTGTCTTCATTTGGGAGCAGCTACCGTGAGCTGACAATGCTGAGTTTGTCCCCCCCCCCCCAAAGAAACACACATTCAACTGAGAAAGGAGTAATTTATTTATACACTCGGAATCAATTGATTTTAATCATAAATGTTATGAGAATATATTTTAGATTTTTTTTCAGATCAACAGTCAATCATAAGAAGATGCAGAGTGATTTCTCACATTTCATACAGTTTTACTTGATAAAATACCAATCTTAAAACAGTATACATATTTCCTTTCTCCATTTCCGTTTATGAGAATGCCCATGATCTCCATTTCCTTTTATTCAATTAGTTTGCTATAATTTTCAAGTATTCTAAATTTCGGACATCCAACAGTTGTAAAAATATGAAATTGTCTTCAAAAATTTGTAATTACTGTTATTACACATTAAATGAAATTCTTAATTCTGCATACAGTTACTCGACTGTTAGAACTGAGCACATAATGTCTTTTTAATACACCCTGAAATGTATGTGTTACCATACCTTAAATTTAATGCTTCGGTAAAACCCACTACTAGAACCTCAATATGAAGAACTGGAAACAAAGGAGTAACAATGGTCCAGTTTCTGTCACATGTGGGCTTGCTGCCATGTTTGTTCCACAGTGTGAGAATGGGTGACAATTTTTTATTAGACAAATGCTTGCTGGTGAGAGTGCAGAAGCTTTTGACCTTCACACAGCCCGATCCACAATCCTGTTAAGATGAAAATCTTGGATTTAAGCCCGTTTAATTCCATTCACTTCAACAAAACTCTAATTCAGCTTAAACACAAGTATTTTTCCTCAAGAGATTTGTGCATGGAAATTAAAGAAAGATACTATGCCTCATGAAAGCGCTTTAGATGGTTTCACATCTGATGCAAACATAAATGAGGTAGGTTTGGTAGTGAAGATTTTAAACCACAGCCCAAATTCGACCATTAAAGTGCCAGTATCAATATTATTTTGTTTGGTCCTTAGATTAGCAGATGTCTCAATCATTTCAAAAAGCCTGCCCAAAGAGCCATGTTTTCAGCTCCTTGTGATAACATTGTAATGTGGGGGCAAGCCTAATATCTCTGGGCAGGACATTCCAAAGCCAGAGGCCCCCTCTCTCTTCCCTACCAGCTGCACTTGGGACCGAGGTGGGACCAAGCAGGACCTCCCCAACAGATCTTAAAGCCCACCCTGGTTCATAGGGGGAGATGTGGTCATGAAGATAGGCAGGACCCGAACCATATAGGACTTTGTAGGTAATAACCTGCACTTTGAATTAGGACCAGAAACTTGTCGGCAGCCAGTGAAGCTGCTTCAAAAGGGTATGGTATGCTCCCTATAAGGAGGCCCGGTTAGTAATCTGGCTGACGACGTTTGCACTAATTGCAGTTTCCGAGCTGTCTTCAAAAGCAGCCCCGGGTAGAGTGCACTGCAGTAGTTCATTCTAGATGTAACTAAGGCATAGACTACCATGGCCAAGTCAGGTTTTCGAGGTACGGTCACAGCTGACACACAAGTTTTAACTGTGCAAAGGCCCTTCCAGCCACCACAACACCTGGGCTTCAAGCTTCAGCGTTGAATCCAAGAGAACCCCCAGGCTGTGGACCTGTGTCCTCAGGGGGATTGTAACCCCATCGAGCACAGGTTGTCACCCTATAACCTGGAGTTTTTCTTAAGGATCTTTTTTAATTTGTAAATTGATAACTGATCTGAAGTTTCAAGATGCAGCAAGCTATAAAAAATAAACATATAAATGCATAGACCAATCCAAAAAGAGAAATGGGATTCTGAGATAAATCTTGTTGCTTGCATCTTTGTCCAAATCATGCTTCAAATATTTATAAAACAACATCAAATAAAGTGCCTAAGTATGCTTTCGACACAGAGTGTATGCTAGATTATGCCACTACAAGAATTGTGTGTAACACAGAAATCTGAAAAATACCGAGGAAATCTAGCAGAGAGACAAAACAGATGAATTATGAAACATACAAGTAATGTGATATGACAAAGCAACACATTGGGACATCTTGCAAAAACACAGGACAAATACCAATGTTATTGCTCCTAGCTGAGTTTGACCGTTTTTTTCAGCCTCTGGCAATCTGACATAATGTATAACATAGGACCTTATCAGACGCAGTTTTCTCTGAGTCTTCACCCCGTTTCTCCATTCTGAGTCTCCTTGTGGAGAGAAAAAGCAGGGTATAAATAAACATAATAATAAAAATGCTGCCAAATGGAGTCCCATGGAGCCCATCACATGATGCAGGGCAAAATCTGGCGGGTCTCCGAGGGGCTCCATTTGGCAGTGTGCAGAAAAAGAATCCAGGGTGCCTTTGGAGGAGTGGGGTGTAACCTGACTCCAAATGGCACAAAGCAGTGAACCATGGGGGAAAGACAGACCTGAAGGGCAACTGACGGACCTGGATGGGAGGGAACATAGTAAGACGTTTCCTCACACACTGTCCCCCGCTTTCTTTCTGCCCAACTGATGAGGTCCCTATTAATACAAGAACACTATTTTGGAAAATTCTGAGTTTATCAAACTATACTCCAGGTGGCATATTTACTAGGGCTGGGCGGTTTCGTTTCGTTAATTCATAATTCGTTAAAAATTTGTTATTTTTTATAACGAAGCGATAACGAACCATTCTGGAGCAACTTAAAAACGAAACGAATTTTTAAATTCGTTTCGTAAATGCTTCGGATTCGTTATGTATTCGTTTCATTATTGGTTTGAGGTCGTTTCGTTATTATTTCCGCATGTCTGGGGCAAGTTTTATAGTTGTTTTTTGTTTAATTAGTGAAAAAAAATATAATATCACACCAACAGTCAACAACAGAGGGAGAGGGAAGCTTCAGAAGTTCCCCCTGTCCCATTTGGAGGTTTTTTAGCGTATTGCGCGGTCGCGTCCGCCATTAACGAATCGATTCGTTATTGTTTCGTATTTGTTTCGTTAATGTTTCGTAATTTTTTAAGCATTTATGAAATTTCATAAATATCAAACTTTTTAAAAGAAAAATTTCGGAATTCTTTTAAATATCGAAACGCAAAAACCCCCAAAAAACGAATCGATTTTAGAAACAAATTTTTCTGTTGTTACCCAGGCCTAATATTTACAAGTTCTCCTGGATTTTAATCAATTTGAAGATGATCTAGTTGCCAGGCTTGGAAATTTACATTTCACCCAAAGCATCATCTTACCACAGTTATGGGAGAGAACATAGTTAGACAGTTCTGCCCCCCCCCCCCCACTTTCCTCCTGCTTGTCTGATGAGGTCCTTAGTGCTCTTCAAGTATATCAGACTGCAACTCTCATTATCCTTAGCCAGCATGCCAAAGCAAAGATGCAATGATAGCATCAGGTGCATAATGACTTAAATCCATCTCATTTGGGAGGGAGAGAAATGCATTTGTTTGGTTTTGGTAGAATTTAGTCACTTTACATATCCTGGAACTGAACATATGGACCCAAAAGAAGGTAGCTGAAATCCACACACTTAAAGTTTGTGATCCAATTCATGCGCCTAATATGTGTTCAATCGATATATGTTCAATCAATGCATATGTTGTAAAATGCACATGAAATGTGTATAGTTCCAAAATGTAATATAAGCATGCTTGAATCAACAGGGAAAATGTTCATTCAATATCCAACTCAGAATTAGTTTCAATCCGGAATTCAAAGAATCCCAACAAGCTTGAGGGATCCAGAGAGCCATGTAGGTACTTATTCTATGGCTTGATTTCTTCAAAGCCGAACATTGGAATTCAGCCTCAGTCAAGCTATATGCAGCATGGAAAGGAACACCCACATTGAACAATCTTATCTTTAGTCTAATACTGCCTTGACAGGTATGTCTAATAATATTTTCCAGAGACTACAAATTAGTTCCTATGTACAAGTTTATCTTAATTAATACAGTAGAGGTATACTGCATTTTTGTATTCTCACAACCATTCCCCTTTTTTGGTAGCAAGCCATAGTTTTGCTTTTGAGTGCCATCATGAGCAATGGGACAAATCCTGCCCTATTGACCAATGCTACATATTTGTTTGCATTGTCTCCCTGGTTCAGCAAGTCTACTCTGACGGCACCTGTTAAAGCTGCTTCAACTAAGCTGTTCTGCATTTGTCTAGCTGGATTTGGGTTTTCTGGATCCCTGACTGAATACAAAGTGACCGGTGGGGAGGGGGAGGCACTGTTTGGCAACAAGCACAGTGGGGAATGCTCTGTCTGTTGGTATACAAATGGACAAATGTGTTCCTCATAACATCTCTAAGGAAGCATGCTGCTTCCGTCGCAGTGCTGTTGAGATCAAAATGATCTCTTTTGTTGTCAGTTGTTTAACAGCAGCTGTTTAATGTAACTTCAAATGATCTGCCTGAATGAAGTTGTCATTCTTGCATTCTCTTTTAGTGCAGTTAGGAAGCAGTAGCTGATGGACAATATAATATTTTTCTAATGTTCGTCTTTACATTTGTACACCTTAAATACTTCAGATATGTCAGAACAATAACAAGCCAAATAGAAATGTAAAAAACGTCTACAAATTATCTGAAGTATATCTGTTCAGAATGTTATGTTAAAATAGTTCCATCTTGAAGAATGAATACTATTCCAGAAATTATAAAAATCCTTCTCAAAACACCATCGCATAACAGCAACTACATCCAAGATGAGGGCAGTATCCTTAACCAGTACTTATGAAGTGAGTGAATTAGGTTGCATTCTTCTTTTAAAAAATTAGACAGACAGCACATGGTGATATCTAACCCTTAAAAATATTTTCAGTCCTCTAATGAACAATAGAGGGCACTAATGCTTCTAATCTGGCAAAAAACATCACACATAAGATTAAAAGCAGGGAATTGCTGCTCACAAAGCCCATCATCTCTGTTCAAGATGCACAAATACCTGAAAAGTTTTGTTCCTGTGCTACAATTCACTCTTTGATGACAATAAGTGTAGTGTTTCTCTCAGTGATTTAAATTTACCTCTCTTTCATAGAAATGTTCTCAGTATATTTTGTCACATTATTCTACAGTTCTCTATTTCCTGAGTTCAATGCTTAGCTCCACTTGCTACAAGAAGTAATACATGATTGAAAAAAACCCCTAAGAATACAAAGACAACTCAATACAGATAGTGTTGGCTAACACATGCAACCAAGAAAAGATAAATAAAGCAAGTCGCCAAATAAGACAGTGACATATCACACACTCATGCAACCAACATAAAAATGCTTAGAAGTAAAGAATGCAACAGACATAAAGTAGTGATTCTTATTGACAAGAGATGTCCAAACACAAATAGCCAAGCCTACGATATCTTTAAACTGTAATTAATAGGCGGGAGATGAATTTCGCTTTGAAAAATTAAATGCAAAAATCAGAAGATAAATATGGCAGGAAAACACCAGCATGTAACAAAATATTAAGTATTTTCTGATTGTCAAGTTGTTATACACACTTTTTTTTCTAAAGCAGTTATGGGTTCAAGCTGTAAATGAAAGACAATATTACATTTTCAGTTGCTAAAGATTTCCCTGCTCTAATCAGCAACTCAGGAGTTTTGGACACAATTCTTCATTTCAACATAGATTCATAGAGTTGAAAGAGACCTCAAGGGCCATCCACATCAAACCCATGCTATGCAGCAAAAATACTCTCAACAAATGGCCATCCGGCCTTTGTTTTGAAATCTTCAGGAAAGGAGACTCCACCGCACTCCAATGAGTTGAACAGCTCTTACCCTCAGGAAGTTCTTCTTAATGTTTAGGTGGAATTTCGTTTCCTGTAATTTGAAATCATTGCTCTGTCCTCTAGGACCGTATCACATGGGGTTTTTTTTGCCCATTCTAGGATGCTGCCAAGACACTGCCAGGATGATGCTGCCAGACCCCATCATATGACACTGGGTTACTTCTGGCAGAGCTCTGTCCATGCACGCTGCATCTCGGCAGCATGCTAAGAGGCAGCCCTGAGAACATGGGTGACTACCCATATTCTCATAGACTAAGCTAAGGACAGCACGGAACCAAGCCGAGGACAAACAGGAAATGGCATGGGATGGTAAGGGGGCTATGTAAGACGCTGCTTGATGTTTACCCCCACTGCCCCACGGATTCATCCCACTGCCCAATGGATTCCCTCATTGTCCCTGCCTTATAGACCTCCATATGATGAGGTCACTGGTATCTGGCACCACAGAAAGCACTCTGCCCCATCTTCAATATGATGTCCTTTAAAATCTTAAAACATAGCTCATATGTCACTTCTTAACCCTCTATTCTCCAAGACAAACATATTCAGTCCCCCAGTCTTCCTCACCCCACCCACCACCCCAGCCTCATAGCATTCTCCATTAATGGAGATTCATTAATTTTGGGAGCCTGGCTGTTTAAATCAATTCTCTAACCAGCTTTGTCAGATAAAAGCGTGATCCAAAGCCTGTTAGAATCAATGTGCCAATTCTTAAATTAGGTTGGTTTCAAAACACAACATCTGTGTTTTGCTTTGCTTATGGAAGCATACAAGATGTTGGCTTCTAAATGTTTCTTCATGTCGTCTGTAAAAATCTCACACACCACATGCTATGGCAAGGCTGTATTTACCAATTTCTCATGATAAACTATTGCGGAAGGAACAAAATAAGAAATTATGTTATGTATGTTTTTATAATTTCACTGAATTAAATCAAAGTGACTGAATAGACAAGATGCTGTCATTTGAACAGCTGAAAGAGCAACTCTAAATTCTAGATATATTGCTATACATGTACATACAATAATGAATGATACATAGCTTTATGTATATATTTTTTTACTTTTACTTCTTTATTTTCTAACTAAAGAAAAGACAAAAGTCATCTAGATCATTCATAAAGTAAACCTGGCCTTCATAATGTTTGAGTAATCAAGCTAAACACAGCTCACTCGTGGATTGTAAACAATTACATTATGGGTTACATTAACATGGCTGGTCACATGCCATCATCTCTTTGCTAGCACCATGACAGAAATGTAACAATTTTGACCTACACCAACTGATATTAATTGCTGGTTTGCCATTCAATATTAAGTCGCACTTACTTTCTTAGTTTTCAAAATCAAATGAGACTTACCTCATCATACTATACTTCATCCCACTTTAAACCCTCCTGCAGAATTCTGGGGCATGTAGTTTAGTGAACCAGGGACTTCTCTGACTGGGCCCTTCCCTAAACTACAAACTCCATAATTCTGCAGGAGGTAGCCACAACATTGAAAACTCACACTCTAAATCCTACTCTTTAACGTGTGGTGCCTCTGGAGTATTTAGTCTCCATAATGGGACTTACTCAGAGGAGTTTTTAATGAAACTTACTTGAGATTCCCTTTTGCATTCATAGTGGTACAGCTCTAAGATTTGGGGGCTAAAGCCTAGGGCCCATGCTTAGCCCTCCTAAGATGCATCTGCACTGCAGAATTAATGCAGTTTGATACTACGTTTAATTGCCATGGCTCAGTACTATGTAGTCCTGGGAATTGTAATTTGGTGAGGTTCCAGCATTCTTTGGCAGAAAAGGCTAAAGACCATGTAAACAGCCCCCATGATTCCCTAGCATTGAGCCATAGCAGTGAGAGTGGTGTCTGACTGCATTAATTCCAGTATAAATTCACCCAGAGACTTTGGAATCACCTAGGATGTACCTATTTATCTATTTATGTATTTGTGCTGTTTCATAACACTTGGAATACTATTATTCAGTGCTAACGAATCATGGGTGTTGTAGTATGTAGCAGCACCAGCCCTCTTTGGCAGAGAAAGATAAAGAGCTTGTAGAACTACATTTCCCAGGATTCCACAGCTTTGAGCCATAACAGTTAAAGTGGTGTCAAACTGCATTTTTTTTCCTGCAGCATAAATGCACCCCAAGGAAGCTGAGATGGGATGAACAGGAGAGGCTCCTTGAGGATAGGGTTACCTATTTCTCTGGTATTCCTTTCCATTAATGGAAGCTTGGCAAAAGTATGATAGCTGGTACCTTACGCTGGTCGCACACCATGGGTCAGATTTCATGAAGGGAAGATATGCATGAGACAGCACAGCAAGTGAGAGACCCAGCTGTGAGGGAGGGAGGCAAGAGGAGGAGGTGTATGGCTCACACATCCAACACTCCCAGAGCCTTGGCTCCTCCACTGTCAGAAAGCGAGCAAAGGAAAGCAGAAGAAGAGGGGAAGGGGGTGGAATCCTGTTCCTGCCGCTCTGTCCCCAGGAACCAGCACACTTTCTCCCCTTCGAAGAAAGCAGCCCCAGCAGCTGGGAGCAGTCCAAGTGGACTTCCCTTCATTAATTCTGATATGCATTACGCAAGCAGCGTAGGGTTTGTTTGGTCCCAGCTATCATACTTTTCTATTAGCCAAATTACAAAGAGTGCTCTTTTTGGTACTGTGCATTACAATAGCCAGCAAATTTATTTTGGTTTCAGAGTTTTGAAAATTGTGGTGAGCATTAGATTTGATGGCATATTAGACTCGAGTAAATATGGTATAGTAATTTGAAATCAGGTCCAACCTTTTGAAACACCCTCTACTAGTAATGTAAAATTGACAGGGAGGGGGTCTGGTTTTGTTTTGCCAGAAATATATGCAATAATTAGAATAATCATTGAAAAAAATGATCTGAAGTAATTTAATGTTAGAGCAAGAGGATGTGTTTGAAGAAACAAAGGAAGGGGTGCTTATGTTCACACCTAAAGATATACAAGTGTATGAAACAATGGACACAATAAGAAGAGTAAAATGAGAAAAAAAATGAGGTTTCTTCCACTTAACCATGCAACATAAATTCCATCTTTTTCGCCTTCAGCAGCTCAGCTATGTATGATTGCTCCCAGTTATTATTCTGGATGTCATTTGGCTGTCTTACCATTGTTGCTTGGAGGGCCCATGCAGGTCAAACTTATACTGGATTTTGGTGTTACTCTTTCCCCTGAAGTCATAACTACTCTAAAAAAGTAATTTCATTACAAAACTGCAGGCTGAAAATAAAATTTCAACTATTTTGAAGGACACACAGGATGACTCATCTGTAGCACTTGACCTTACTCCTGCTTTTCTCCCAAGGCCTTGTCCACCACTTCTCAATGCTGATCAGCTGTCTCCCTCCATCTCAATCACTGTCTCACACAACAGCATTTTCTTTTCAACCCACAGATTAGAAAGCACTGTACAAAATGTAATGCAGCAGCCAACACTACATCACTATTAGGAGTCCAAAATCCCAGTAATGCTGGTATGATCACAAACCAATCCTATTTTACCATTAAATCCTCCTTAGCTTTGTTACATATAACTAGAGTAGTCCAATGAATTAGTGTGTCTTACATAAGTGTCGGTTTACAATTGAGTTATTGATTCAATAGCTTTAGGAACATTAATTGGTTTAAGTCAAGATCTTCATCCATTACCATATCAATTTCATATGTGATACTATTTACCGTTTAATCTTCTTTCATTTATGCAATATCCCATACTGAACTGCACCCTCGACTCTACAATTTCTAAACTGTCCTCATATTTCCTATGTCTTCCATTCATATCTCAGTCCCATCCCATTTAATTTGAGGGTGGGGAATTTTTTTTTCTCTATTTAAAATGTGTCAAAATCACATAAACTATTACAAACACAGTCTAGATCTTTCCCTTTTATTTATTTCACTAGAATCTGGGGAATGAGACAGTTTGGGCTTTATTATTCTTTTGAAAATGATAGATGATTCCTCCCATGCCTCAGCTGGAGAGGTGCTCAGCCTGTTATGGAATGAACATAATATTTTTAAAGTCCCTAACACAACTATTCTCTCCTCTCCTGAAGGATATGTACCCATTACAAAAGGAAGGAAGCAGACAGCAACTGTGTTTAGTTGTTTAGAGATATTTTCTAGATATTTTCTAGGAAGAGGCATTTGTGTTAACTAAACCCTTAGTGTGGGTGCATCTACACAAGCAATTATGGAGAGCCTGGTCCAGAATAGCAGTACTCTGGACCAGCTTTGAGGTGTCTGCACCACCCATCTCCATCCCACTGCAGCAGTGAGAGGGAGTCCAGATCATTGGGCAGACCTGAACCCAGTTGAGCTCCACTGAACAGCAATGCGTATCTATGTTAGTGCAGGGAAAGCTGGATGGTGGCACTAATCCATGTGAATAGTGGAGCTGGTTCCAAATTGGAACTGGCCTGGACACTTATACCACCCTAAAGTGTGGAACTGCTCCAAAGCAGTGTCAGGATGTGGCCTTCATGCTATGAAAACATGGCCGGAACCATGAAGACTCCCTTCTGACAATAGAATAGTTTATGGCTTGATAGGGAGCCATCTGGTTCCAGAGACTGCTTTGTAGATGTGGGAATGGAATGTAGTCACAACTTGAGATAAGGAGGGGAGAAGGGAGGAGGCGCCCAGGGGGAATGTGTTACTGGCCGTTGGCGGGAAAACTTCAGATCTCTCTTTGCATGGCTCCTGTATGGACTGAATAAACCGATATCCAAAGGATTTACTTTGTGAGTGCGTGTTTCATTCTGAGATCCCGCAGGATCTGACAAGCAGTGGTATCCATGTTGAAGGTAAGATGGCCCCATGCCTCGTGTAAACAGCAGATTTGGGTTATAGTGTCTATGTACACACTTTGGGTTATAGTGTCCATGTAGATGTGCCCTGAATTTCTGATCCCAAGTTCTTCCAAGCTGTAAAATAGAAAATCTTCAAAGGGATAGGCCTCTGTTTTACTTCCCTCCGCCACTCCTTGGCCATTGGGTTGTAGTGGAGTGCATGATGATTCAGGGACTGTTGTCCCTGTAAGTGTTGGCTTGAATATCTTTGATTCAGGTGGTATCTGTTATTGTACAGTTCCAATTTTGTGGTCCTGGTTTAGTGCCCATACAGGTGGTACTATTGTTCCAGCTCAGCTCATGCTGTCGGTGTCCACATCACTGCTGCTATTCTGGAACATCTCAATGGGGAAATCTCATTCTATTATCATGGAAGACACTGCCTATGAAGTAGCTTCCTCTAGAAATGCTGTTCAGTTCCACAAAATGGCCATTCTACGCCACCCAAAAGCTTTTGGTGTGGTGATATGGCAATGTTTTCACAATAGCTGTTTGAATTAGGACCCATTGGGCATGCATTAATAAAGCTTTGGTAAGCCACTTTGCACATGAGTGGTTGGACGACGGGATACATTTCAGCTTTTAAAATCTATTTGAGACCCTGAGTGGGTTCTGAATGGAACTTCTCCATTTCACAGAGTAAAATAAAGTAGCCACACTTGGCATTTTAGGCTGGCGCATAAGAAGTTGCCCCCCCCCCAAACACTTCCATCTTGGTTAGAGAAAGAGAAAAATGGCCAATTTGTTGATAGGACACAGCAGGTGGACTAAAGCCTTTGTTTTTCAGATCTCAAAAAAGCATATACACACATGTTAAAAATCATAACTGGTTAGATACTTAGGTTTCCTTACTGACTAAATTTTAAGAAATATTGCTTTGTTTCACTTGCTCTTTGAATTTTTGAACATTAGTATATAGAAAATGCCCTTCCTTAAAACAGAGATTTCTGTCAGTTTTGACAGCGAAAAAATATTTAGGGGAGTGTGTGTGTGTGTTTGAGTTACCAGTTCTGTATACAATATCTGCTCTAGATTAGTCCTGCTTGAGTGGCATCATAAATGGGTCCATTCCCCAGCAGTTGTCTACTTCAGATGGAAACTTGACAACCTCTACTTAGTGTGTCTTTCACAGTACACAATGAAGTGTAAAACTGCTGCGAAAAAGCCTGTGTTTCAAAACAAACCATCTCTGTAATAAGCACTTAAAACACTTTCATTAATATATTTATGTATAAAAACAAAAACTTAATGCTACTACAAGCCATCTGGGGTGGAGTGAGTGGGAAACTGGAATTACATTTCAGGTTTTAACAAATCCAGAATATATCATCTGAAATAAAGCGTGTGGCTTTATGCATCACTGCTCAGTGGCGCCAAATGCTCTACACACACACAGAGGCATACACACAAATCCTAAAGCTCAATCAAAATCCTAAATTAGTAAATATTGAATTTAACCACTTTTATATCTCAGGTATTAGCAAATACCTTTGGTCTACAGAGATACAGCCCCTTCTAATCTTTATCTGAATTTGCAATTAAGACTTCAGAGCTACAGATATCTCTGTACACAGCTCCATACGCAGCTCTGCTCTCTTATTTTTTAAATTACTGGCCCCAAATCAAATCAGTCTCCCAGTGCATCAAAAAGTAAATGTCTGATGTCTAATTGAACTAATAGATAACACTCTTTGAAACTATGCTGCTAATGCTTAGTTCAGGCCTCCCTCACACAGGAGAAGAGAGAGGGAGAGAAGCTAAAATGTGCACATGAAAGCTGTCATTATATTATTACCTTTCAGTTGCTTGCCATAAAGATACAGCTATGCAAATATTTACCAATTATTTCCCAAATATTCAAGACACACTCACCCAAAAGGCCTAAATGTGTTTGGAGTGAGGCTCCTATTCTCTTTCACTAATTGTCACCTCCAACAGGACATTGTTAAGAGCCTCAAAATGAGCACTTATGAGTTTTCTTTTCCAATCTCTTGTGGGCTTCTCTCAGTTTATCGCAAATGAACAATCGTGTTGGAAAGGCCTCCGTCTGTTTAATGTCATTAGTGATTGTTTCATAAAACAAACAGCCGCTCCAGCTTTCTCCTGCAGT
This sequence comes from Anolis sagrei, assembly GCF_037176765.1. Classification (NCBI taxonomy): domain Eukaryota; kingdom Metazoa; phylum Chordata; class Lepidosauria; order Squamata; family Anolidae; genus Anolis; species Anolis sagrei. The sequence continues at coordinate 35,121,110 of NC_090021.1, forward strand.
TAATCTTAAATCTAAACGTGGCGGCACTCAGGGAGAGTCTCAAACACGGTTTGTTCTAACCAATGCATGTCTCTTAATCTATTGCAAGTCAAGGCGCTTATCTTTTGCGCTCAACTCAGAGCAATGGTTTCTTTGTCCAAATACTAAACCAAACCTAGTTCATATTGCTGTTTATTGCAGACTTTTTTCCTCCTTATTTTTTTCTATCTAAACCTCAAAGCTTCTTCATTATCACCCGTGGCCTTATAATGCATATTATTTCAATATTGGCAAACTGTCTGAGACCAATAAGGACATTTCACTGAACTGGCTCAGCAAGGTGGACCATTAACTGAGCACTAACAAATGGATTCCTATATGTTCATATTATGAAAACAATATTAAGACTATTGAGTAAAGGAAACCCTAAATATTTCAGCTTAGGATTCTGAAAACTTCTCTTCATACTTTCACAAGGTCATTGTTTTTTTACTAACAAGTCCAATATTTTCAGATTTTGTCCCTCTGTTACTTAATAATGATACTGTAGGCCTTCAATGACATTTGCCCTTTATAGAAATAATAGCAAGAGACAGAATAGCTATTCACTGATATCATTACTATCATATACTATCATACACTATCATATACTGTTTACCGGGACAATGATTTTGGTATCTTAAAAATATGTGTGTATGTGCCTAGCTGGTCAAAACATTGTACGCTCCATTAAAAAAAAAAGGAGTTTACAGAGATACAAACTTCATGGTTACAAATTTAGAAGAGTCTGGTTAATCCTGAAGAAATAGAAGGATGTATTACACAAACAAGTGTTGTTGTCTTGCTGTGTGCCTTGCACACAAGAAAGGTGTGATGAACTGCATCTCATGCGAATATATGGCAAGTCATTAGTTGATTTATGAGCTTACTTTTTCAAAGACCTGTCCTAAGGGATAAAGAAAGCAAAATTCTAAAGGTAAAACATTGTTTAGGATGGAACTAGTTCAATTTTTTTATTCCTTATGTCAGACACTATCTTCAGCCAAGGACTTTGCCCAGCACCTACCTTCATCTTCTCAGAATGGATTGGCTGGCAAGGGTTCAAAAGACAAGGAAGGTCTGTGATTTTAGGAATAAATGAGAAATACCATATATGTGTATGTGTGTACATGCACATGTATACACACACACACACACACACACACTATGACTTCAGTTTTCTACTCTCAGGTCTGGTATAGAGTTGGCACTTGTTTGCAATATACTAGAACCATGTTGTACAGCCTACTTAGGCTGTATTCTAAACTTTGATTCATGGTGTCCTGTATTTTTAACTCTGCAATTACAAGTGGAAACTTGTAGTATGTTATACTATTAGTAATTTAGTATATTTGGGAGATTGTTTTGAAGAACATGTATTTATTTATTTATTTATTTATTTATTTATTTATTTATTTATTTAGAGCTTTTATATACCGGTCTTCTCACCTCCAATGAGGGACTCAGGCCGGTTTACAACAGAGGAATTCATACACAATAGTTTAAAACATCACATCCAATAATACACGAATATAAAACACATTAAAATACAAACATATAATTATATAAGGCCACGTCGTCAGAATAAAATCACTATTCATCTCCATCCGTCCGTGTGGTCAAGAGTTATTGACTCACTCATCAAATGCCAGATTCCAGAGCCAGGTTTTCACTAACTTTCTAAAGGTCAGGAGGGAAGGGGCAGTTCTAATCTCCAATGGGAGAGAGTTCCAGAGCTGAGGTGCCACCACCGAGAAGGTCCTGTCCCTCGTCTCCACCAGACGTGATTGCGAGGATGGTGGGACCGAGAGCAGGGCCCCTCCAGAAGATCTTAATAACCTTGATGGTTCATAGGGGAGAATCCGTTCGGACAGGTAAACTGGGCCGGAGTCGTTTAGGGATTTATAGGTCAACACCAGCACTTTGAATTGTGCTCGGAAGCTAATTGGCAGCCAGTATTCCCTTTACTGACAGAGACCATTCATATAACTAGATTGGTATCACTGATGCAAATAGTTCCAAAGATTAGGGAACTATAATTGATGAGGTTCCCCGTTCTACTTCTCCAGACTCTGTAGCAAATTGACTGGGCAGCCAGGCAATCCCCACACCCTGTGCCCTACCTGGCTGGCAGTGATGGAGCTCCACTGGAAGTGAGGTTACGTTGTGCGATGGATGGTGTGGAGATCCATCACTCAACTGGGGCGGCATAGGATACTAAAATTTCATTGTGTGATGATGTCTCACTCTGGCAAAGATATACTAGTAAGCAACTGTTATGAACACAATTATCTTAATCCAATCATTAATCCTAACCAGAGTAGATCCAATGAATCAATAAGATTTTATCTAGTGGGAGCTTCATTTAATTGGTTATACTTCAGTTTAGATTTAGTCCAATGTGTCCCTCATCTTAGTGTGTTTCTTGCCTGTCTCAATCCCATCTACTTTTATGTTGTGTCTTTTAATTTGTAAGCCTGGGAATAGGAACAATCTCATTAATGATCTTGCTAACCCATTCTGGGGAATTTTTCAGCTGAAGCGTAACAATACTTCAAATAAAACAAAATAATTATTGACACTAAATATTGTTCTAATTAGAGTTATCAAAGCAATATCCTTCCCACAAGGCATGTGCTTCAACTTGCCACAGACCTAGAGCTCCTTCCCACCAGGGGAGAAACATTAGAAGAGACAGTTCTAACATTTTTACATTTCAAATCTGCACCAAAAGCGTCAGAAATTATTTTAAAAACCAGAAACAAAATAAACATGTATTGGCAAGCTTTTATCTAAGGCCAACAAACATATAAACACAGATCTATTGGTGTTTATTCTAAACCTTTTAAACAAGAAATGCTTTGTTAAATAGAACAGCAACTGTATTTTATCATAAAGAAAATGAAGGAATGAATCAGAAAGTGAAGACAAAAGGGAATAATGGGAAGGGAATCACTATTACGCTGATTTGCCCATATCTTATTATAATTTCACATCTAAACTGAATGGAACATAATTTCATTTAACTGCTAGGAGTCCAAATAAAAGCCAGCTGTTCTGTACTTCTCTTGGTCATGCCCCATAATTGTAAACAGACCTACATTTTTCAGTCAATGGCAATACTTTCTAAAAAGGACAGAGTCATTTCTGACAAAGGAACAAAAACCCATCTGAATGCCAAACATAAGAGTGATTGTGCTCAAACAAGACTTGCAATTACATAGCTAATGTTATTGTGAAAAGATAACATGCTTCTACAACAGGTAACTTATGCCCATCCTAATGTTGTTAAACTGGAATTCCTATAATGTCTCATCATTGGATGCTAGGTGGATATCACAGTCCCATAACATCATGACAGCCACATATGCTGAAACTTGGCCATTCCAATTTAAGATGATACTAGCATTTTCCACAGCTATAAACTAAGTGTGAAAAAATAAAGGGAGTGCCCTGGCAGTGTGCTAGATCACTTCCCAGGGAACATGGGAGGCTTTCCTTATTCTCACACAGGAGAATGCGGGGAAGTCAGGCAGCAATGCTTTCCCCCATGTGATGTAGGGCAATGGTTTCCCCCAGCTGCCCACCAGATTCACCATGCTGTGTGCCTAATCCCTCCACTGCCACCCGGCTTATTGACTAGAAACTTGTTGAGGTTCTTAATTTCCCTGAATTGTTGTGGTCCTGGAGACATCCTCTCTCTCTCATAATCTCATAAACAGTATAATCACCACTTGGGAAATGCTTTGAGTGTTTTGTCCCTAAAATTAACCTTCCTCCAATGTTTCAAGGATGCAAAGTTCTGAATAAAAAAGGAGGGAAGATAGTAGACAGAAAATAGCTCCCTACTGTAGAACAAACTACTGTACTTGTTTTCACTCCTTACTAGATAATTTTTATATTCTTCTTTCTCTTCCTCTGAGATAAAAATGCAGTTATTTATCACAGAAAGCTTCCTAATGAACCCTGAATTACCATTGTGCCAACGCAAAAGTCTTAACACCAGCATGTGTTCAGTGTTCAATGTGATTGGCTTAATTAAAAAACACAAAAACATTGACCGTGGTAAGAATATCAAAGGCACACGTATTTATTAGAAGCATACAAACCAAGTGAGGCAAATGGTCCTCTTGCCTGAACCCTCTGATATGGTAACCACAATCTTATCACAGATGGTGCTCCGTTGTTAATAATAAAAAGTTTGTTACAACGGAAAGATAACAAATCATCTTATGAAGGCAGACATTGATACTTTGTAACAATGGTGGCTACAAAGATCAGTCCCAACTTAATCTTGCCACCGCACTGAAAATTCAGATAGATTCTACCTTGTTTGCTTAACATCTAACAGAAACTTTATAAAAACAAGATACACAATTCTATGGATGAATGGAGTGCAAACATCACTGCTTCACATATACAACCGACCTCTGGGAAATATCAAAGTTGTTTCCACATACTAAAGCAATAATCATGGCTTTCAAGTGCAAAGAAAAAATGCAGAAGCAAGAAACTGAACTGTTTATATAACAGTTAACCTGGAACAACAAGTACAGAATCCATTTCTGATCTTCTCAAATGCCTGTTTCGAATGCCCAGGTTCAAAATCCTAAGCTTAAACATAGTGAATCAAAATCCTTGTTAAGACCAGGAATTCCCTAATAAGTGGCCATAGAAATAGTGGCAGGATCATTATCTCTATTCATTGGAGTTCACCATTCTATGGAGAATATCCTGTGAATGATCCAGAATAGTCAAGAGAGGGGGCGCGAGCCTTGAACTGTAGCATTCAGCCAGCCGCATTGTTCCCCTTCTCCTTGCACTAGCCTTGGCCTAGCCCGTTCCAAATAGTTCAGGCCCCTTATTGAAATCCTTGCCCTTGGCAGCTTACCTTGCATGAAGAAGAGAGCTGAACTGGTTTTAAATTGATTTTAATGTATATGTTGTGTTAACAGTTTATGCCTATGTTTTTGTTTTATATTGTATGTTTTTGTATTATTTTGCATATGTGGAAACCGCTCTTTGTCCCCTAGAGGAGATAGGGCAATATATTTAAAAAGTTATTATTATTATTATTATTATTATTATTATTAGCAACTTATCATTTGTTGGTCTTGAACACAAGGGTTTGCTAATTCAATTCAGTATCAATGAGGGGTTTTGTTGTTGTTGTGTCAGGAGTGACTTGAGAGACTGCAAGTAGCTTCTGGTGTGAGAGAATTGGCTGTCTGCAAGGACGTTGCCCAGGGGGTGCCCAGATGATTTGATGTTTTTATCATCCTTATGGGAGGCTTTTCTCATGTCCCCGCATGAGGAGCTGGAGCTGATAGAGAGAGCTCATCCACCTCTCCCCTACGGGCACAGGGGTTTAACCCATTGCGCCACCGGTGGCTCGTATCCTTGAGGTAACAACCACTCAATCTCAGTTGTGCAAACATATGTTTTTCACTTGGTCTACAAGCATGCTGACCTTTATACAAATGCATTTTGTTCTGATTCAAGGAAATGACTGGTACACATTTGAGACTATACTAGAAATAAGTCAGGAATAATAAAAATGTTCAAGGCAGTGTCCCTACTGTTTTACTGACACAGTTTCTTGTACAGGTCTCTCAATACTGCCAATTAAGATAGTTTCAGCAAAGTATACCAGAAATAAAGACTGTATGAGTCATATGGGCAATGTGTCCCATACTGTATCTCATTTACAATATATTAGCTATGTATGAAATATGTAACAGGTTTCACCATATATCAGTTCACAGCAGAACAGAGAAAAAGCCAAATGGTGTAACTATAATGCAATTGCCTGCAAGGATTGTGTATGTAATGCTCTTAGTAACCCACAATGCTGGTTTCCTTATATAGAAACACCTACAAAGTCAATTGGTTAAACAGTCATTCCAGGTGAACTGAAATCTACAGTGGCACCTGAAATAATATTAGTAGCAATGTAATACAAGAAGGTAGAAGTGAAAGGGGGTTCCATGTCTCTGTTATACTACGGCAGGACTGCTTCTCAAGGGCACATTTGTTGTCAACTGCTACCACAATAGATAAGAGAATGGTGGAGGCTTTCAAATTCATAAATATGAATATATATATATATATATATATATATGATCTAAACTTGACTTTTGGGGGCTGATTTTACTTTCATGAGCTTTCACTTTGAAACAACTCAGAATTATGTACTGGTTTGTGCTGATGCGATAAGTTCATCTTTAATTTTATAGTAGCATTTCAAAGAATAGTGTTGTGAAAAAGCAAAGATAAAATCAGCTACTGGAAATATAAATGGTAAAAGAGTCAATTTGCAAAATATTTGAGACTCGAGTGTCAATATCACTGATACATGTGGAGCCTGACTTTTATAAAGAAAAGGAAATCAGAAAGCTTTTTTGCCCCATATAATTATGGGAAATCTTCCTCCGCTCATCACAGAAATGAAAAGATGATTTAAAGGAAGCACAGTGTTCTTCACCTATATTCTATATGAAGCCTTGGAATTTAAATTGTTTTGTATATCTGTTGATGACAATATGGTAGTCCTACTTATTATGCAAGCTACTTGAATGTAGATTCACTTATACATGAAGAGCTTTGAATACCATAAAATATTCTCTAGACCTCCAACACAATTCCATGATCGAAATTAGCCAGACCTTTCACTGGAAGTTGACACCTTATCACACTATCTGTTCAACTTGTGTACTGAACATATTGGACATACAGACAGATGTCACTCAGAGAGGGAGACATGAAAATTGGAGGAAAGAGCATTAACAATTTTAGATCTGCAGATCACATCATAGTACCAGGAGGGCATAACAAAAAATTCAGATGACACCAGAAGAAAGTGCAAAGGCATGTTTACAACTGAACATTAAGAAAACAAAATAATGACCACTGATTATTTACAAAACTGTTGAATAAATGATGATGATGATGATATTGAAATAGTTAAAAGATTTCCCATACCTTGGCTCAGTAATTAATCAGACTGAAGATTACAATCAAGAAATCTGGGACTTGAAAAGGAAGCTTTGACAGAGCTAGACAATACCCAGAAATGTAAGTATGTATTCTTGAATACTAAAAGTAGAACTGTCCTTGTCATCCTATATCCAATTTCAGTGCATGGTTTTGAAAGCCATACATAGTGAGAGCTGGACAGTGAAGAAATGTGGTGGTGATGGTGAAAAGTTCTACTGATATAGTGGACAAATAAAAGTGTTCTAGATCAAATCAAGACCAAACATTCCCTAGAAACCAAGATGGCTAAATTTCCCATATCTATCATGAGAAGACATGACTCACTAGGGACATGCTATTAGTGCCAGGAAAGAAGTAGAAAGCAGGGGGAATCATCTGACTTTGTTCCCTCACATCATGGTCTGTCTTCTGAGATGGTCAGCCAACCAACATCCTTTTCCCATCCTTCCCCATATTTCCCTGTTTTTTGGAATTAGGTACCTGAAAACGTATTCTGGGTTCCATTTCCATGCACTTTGGAAACAGAGTCCCACTGGAAGTGCCATTACATCACATGATGGCCTCTGTGAGACTCAGTTTATGAAGCACACGGAAACAGAATACAGACTGTGTGGGATGAGGTCCTAGAAAAAGTTGCCTGCTGAGATAGAAGGCAATAGGTAAAGAGAAATACTGCATTATAGATGAATTGACACAATTAGGGAAGCCATGGCAATGTGTCTGAAAGACCTGAGGGAGAGCTGCTGATAATAGGGGTCTTGGAGATCGCTCATTCACAAATTCCCCATAAGTGAAGCCAACCTGACTGCAATTAACAAAAGGAAACATAGATATACCATTACCCACCACCTGAAGCCCAAAGGGAGAAATAAGTAAAATATAATAAATAATACAAAACCCTTTGGTTTTCCATTTAGGGAAGGATACGTAGAATTTTGAACCAGACTGGGAACTGGTCTCACCAAATTATAAGTCTCAGAATTCCATAAGATGCGGCCATGGCAGATAAAGCAAAATCATAGTTTTATGATTTTGTAGAGCAGAATGGCCCTTGGTGTAAGGTATCTTGACAAAAAAAAAGACTTTCTTTCCATCTTGAATGTGTGACTGAGGTCTCAATTATGACAGGTGTAATGTTCCACGAGAAAGCCAGCATGTTGTAGTGGTTTGGGTTTTGGACTAAGACTTTGAAAAGCAGAATTTGAATCCTCAGTTGGACATGGAAACCTAGATGGCCTTGAGCAAGTCACATTCTTTCAGAAGGTAAAAGCAAACTCCCTCTGAAAACAAACCATGGCAGATTCTGTTTAGGATACACAACAGGTACACAATAACAGCAGAGTTACATGATATGTAAATAACCCTAATTTATCAGAGTAGAAATAAGCTTTGTGTCTTTTATTCTTGTATACTTTTACACGCCTTTTAAAGTGTGTTCTACATATTCTATTAGTTATAATATATTTCTTAGACTTTGAAACCATGTGAGCAATAATAATGTATTTAGAAAGGGTACTATTTTTAATGTTACATGGAATTTATACTCCAGTATGTATAGATTATTCTATCATCTGTTTTTTTGAAAAATGGTAAAGCTCTTTAGCTGTAGCTAAATATATAAAGATGTAAACCTTTATATTCAGCTGCATTAGAGGTTGTACTGAAATTCATATATTTAAAAGGCAGGGGCATTTGCACTTTGCTACCAGATGACTGAGTAACTCACTCATGGGTCTGCCACTTATGAGTAATGGCATGCTTTTCTCATTCTTTGACTGTTAAGTATTTTCTCTCTGTCTCTGTCTCTCCCTGTATATATTAATATATAATTTCCATGTTGCTTATCAAGATGCATGCAAACAATATCTACTGCTGTTCAAAAAAAAAAAAAAAAGAGGAAAGGACATTTTCAGCAGCTACTGGGAAATTAACTTCCCAATCAAGGTGCTGACCTGTTGATTTGCAAGAAAACATGCATAATTTCCTAGCTATTTTTCTAATGCATCACACAGGCTAAATAATTAGGTCATATTCATTACATTTTTATCATTAGCGAAGCTTTTTTTTTTCCTCTTAAAAATGTTGCTGTGTTCTCAAGAATTTTCCAGCAGTTGTCAGCTGAGTTCATGACAGGGCTAAGAATGTATCATTCTGTGTTTTTATTCATTTTATATCACTCAGAGATGAAAAATGCAGTCATTTTAGAGAACAGTTCACATAGAACATAGGAGATAGAAAAATTTTAAGGCTTTAATGCATACATAGGGACACATACACACACATATACTGCATTCATGTTTTCAGGGTGGTCTATTTTGGGTTAAAATCAATGTGAGCAATCCAAGGCAATATATGTATTTAGTTGTCATATTGCTCCACATATAAAATAAAAAAACTGAGTACAATGGGCTAGTTCTTTTAACCAAAAGGCAATTCTTGCCAGTAGATTAAATGTGCAGATTAGATACAATAGATCATCATTGTCTTTTGTCTGCTCACCCTGTACCTGAATTACTTTGCAAAGACAGTTGAACTGGGACATGAAGCAAATATTCAGTTTCAGAGATCTGCAAGGAAAAGCACCTCCTAGGTTCAGCACTCCTATTTCTCTAATGGCTTTTTGACAAGTTAAATTCTGTGTGAACAAGGTGCATTTTGCATATGTTGTGTCTTCAAGTCATTTCTGATTTATGGGGTTTTCTTGACAAGATTTAGTCTGTGGGTTTATACCATTCCTCTGAGGCAGAGAGAATGTGATTTGCCTAAGGTGTGATTTGCCCTGGTTTCCCAATCCAACACTCAAACCATGACATTACACTGCCTCAACTTTACACGTAAAATGGATCTACACTGAACCCTTCCCCAGGGCTGATCTTAAGTGATGAATGTTGGATTGGCGCTGGGATGGTTTAGGCCACTCCCCCTCCTGGCCCACTGTACAGCCAGGAAGGAGTGGTTCGGTGCTGCCAAACTGACACCCTTACTGTCTCCCTCCCACTCTTGTCAACACAGTGGCCACCAGGAGTGCCATAGTTAGTATCAGCCACTCATCACTTGAAGTGAAGCCACATGGGAGAGGAGAGGGAAGAGAGGATGAATTGCCCATCAGTATCACACCAGGCAACAGCTGACCAATACTAACTATGTTGATCATGTTGGCCACCATGACATCCTGTATCGCTGGGCCACCCAAGCATGGGAAAATGGTGTGGCTGTGTAAACAGTTACAGCCAGTTTGTTTTTTAACCAGCCCAACTGCTTTAACGGACCCGAAGTTGAAGTTCGTTCCAGATTCTTGGATAAAATTTGGAGGAACCCATGTGTGTGGTTAATGTGCTTCAAGGTTACATTAAGGTGGTCTTGGCCCATGTTAACCCGGATCAGTTCCATACATTTAGCCACCATGGAGCTAATTCATCAATGCTTCGAGATAAGATGTCAGTATACGTGTGCCATAGAGAGAAAATAAATTTTCAGAAAATAAACTGGAAAAGAATGTGCTGACTCCAAAGAATGGGGAAAACTGCAACTGACAAATGTGGAAATCAACATTCTCTCTTCCGTTAACTTTCTTGGAACAAATGTGTGACTAAGTAACATCAGAGTGTGGTCAAGGTGACAAAAGTTATTAATGGGGAAGAACAAACAAATCAGGAGATTATTAACAAGCTTGCTTTTTCCTGAACTTGCCCAGGATGGCAAGACTTGTTTTTGAATTTTGAACTCAGTTTGTATCAATTGAAGTAAGATGAGAAAGTGGAAGAAAAACTGGGACATTTTAAAAGTGGCTGAAAAAGTGGGATGACAGAGGATTAATTGGGACTATCCCTGCCAACTTGGAGCAGCTAGAGGGTATGGGGAAAGCCATCTACCAATGCAGCTACATTTTTATGCTTCCAGGAAGGAAGAGTGGATGAGAAGAAAATATAGTTAGGCCCAGTTCTTTTTCCTAGATCTCTTTATGGCAAGCTCCCCCAAACTCCCACATAACCTATTTCCTTGCAAAAGCAAAACATCTTCTCAGCTGAAATAAAGAAGCATTCTAAGCTTCTTTATCCAGAAAAACACAGATTTCTTTTTTTTTAAAACACCACAAAACAGAATTCTGTAACTTACTGTGCTGGCACAACACCACTGGGGTAAATGGTATACTCGTACCACAAAGAAAACATCACAGGTACAGTAAATGTGAAAGAAACAATGCAGTGGAAACAACAGACTGAATAAAGCCAGGAGACATTATTTGCCTTGCATCACCATTGCTATGTGACCTTTGAAAAAGTTGCACTTGTTAGTGTAGAGCCCCAAGAAGTTTTGAAAGAGTAATACATGAAGATGTCATAAAGAAACAGGCTGCTGAAGAGCTAGGCACAAGTCTAACTATATATATGATCACTCTTCTATACTATTTCACAAGTCGCCTATTTTCATATAGCACAATCAGACTAACATAAAATATGTTATCATCTAATAATGTCTTCTACTCGAGTTTTTGTCTTTGTCACTATATGACATTTATTTAACGGCTCTGTTTGAAGAAATTCTTCCTAAATTCCTTTAGAGCTTGACCCTTTGCAGCTAAAGTTCACGCCCTCTTGTTCTGCTATTTGACACCAACTCAAATAGACTTGCCACTGGTTATTCCCTATAGAAGTTTCTCTTACACACCTAGAATATGCCTTGTTCATGACCTTTTTATTGCTACTTGATATTTATACCAACCTATTGGGCATTCTTCTGATTGTCACATTACCATATTCTTTTCCTGTTCCATATTCTACATTCTCCCTATGCATTCAAGGCAGAACATGGGGTCCTAATCCATAAGAAATGTCCAGCATCTCTAGTCCAAGTCTGACTTAAAAGGAAATGAGCTTTTCACCAGGAGAGATTTCAAATTTAACAGTAACACATTTTCCTTCCTTTCAAAGGTTGCAATCCATCTGTTCTACCTTACCTATTTTGGTTTGCTTGTTAATTTAGAATTTTCTGTAAATGCAATACAAAAACTATTTTATATTAAAGGATACTGGTGGTATACTTTATATATAGTCACTCCTAACCAGTGATAGTCAACAATAGAAGCGGTAGGTAGAAACCAATAGGAATCAGGACATCTATGCAAAGGGGTTACATCCATCTTGGTTTTTGACTCATACATTTAAGAAAGCGCATCCATCTAATAGAGCATCTTTATTTTGGATTTTCACCCAAGCATTTATCCTGGGTTCACAAAAAGTGACAACCATCCAATATGGAATTTTATATAAAGACACGTGTGCCTTAAGGACTGCAGTAACAGGAATTTGGGCAAACTAAGAGAAAATCACTCCTTATAGCCTCTTGACAGGTGAGCATTCTAAATCTTTTTCAAGCCCTGTTCACTATGCCTATCAAAATAGGAAATCTATTTTGATGTAGCACACTTAACAATTACCTCAATTGATTAAAATGTTCAACTAACCATCTGAGGCTATTAATGTACAGCCTTTTTATCGAGTTCAGACACAAGCATGTATGTCTTTATTGATCATTTCAACTAATATTTTACCAACACTTAAAATAATAATATTTTTGTTGGTTTTCGGCTGGTCAAAAACTAAAGCTTACATAGCTCTTTAGGATATCTCCCTCTTCCCTCAAAGTGGAATGCAAAATACAATGAAAGTAAAGTGTAAAATAAAAATACTTTTCTAATTTTGAAAATTTATATTTATTTATTTATCGTGTCATCAGCAACCATTGTTTTACAATTCTAACAGAGCAAAAAAAACACAGAGATTAAAATGAAAAAGAAAAAAAAAGAAAAGAAAAAAAAACCACACAGATTTTGTAAATTTGGTATTTGGTTAAATGTCCTTTGACCAGTATCTGGCCACTTGGAGTGCCTCTGGGGTTGCCGCAAGAAGGTCCTCCATCGTGCATGTGGCAGGGCTCAGGGTGCATTGCAGCAGGTGGTCAGTGGTTTGTTCTTCTCCGCACTCGCATGCCGAGGATTCCACCCTGTAGCCCCATTTCTTAAGATTGGCTCTGCATCTCGTGGTGCCAGAGCGCAATCTGTTCAGCGCCTTCCAAGTCGCCCAGTCTTCTGAGTGCCCAGGGGGGAGTCTCTCATCTGGTATCACCCATGAATTGAGGTGCTGGGTTTGGGCCTGCCACTTTTGGACTCTCGCTTGCTGGGGTGTTCCAGCGAGTGTCTCTGTAGTTCTAAGAAAGCTATGTCTTGATTTAAGTCGTTGACGTGCTGGCTGATACCCAAACAGGGGATGAGCTGGAGATGTCTCTGCCTTGGTCCTTTCACTATTGGCTGCTACTTCCCGGCGGATGTCAGGTGGTGCAATACCGGCTAAACAGTGTAATTTCTCCAGTGGTGTAGGGCGCAGACACCCCGTGATAATGCGGCATGTCTCATTAAGAGCCACATCCACTGTTTTAGTGTGATGAGATGTGTTCCACACTGGGCATGCATACTCAGCAGCAGAGTAGCATAGCGCAAGGGCAGATGTCTTCACTGTGTCTGGTTGTGATCCCCAGGTTGTGCCAGTCAGCTTTCGTATGATGTTGTTTCTAGCGCCCACTTTTTTTTTGATGTTCAGGCAGTGCTTCTTGTAGGTCAGAGCACGGTCCAAAGTGACTCCCAGGTATTTGGGTGCGCTGCAATGCTCCAGTGGGATTCCTTCCCAGGTAATCCTCAGAGCTCGGGATGCTTGTCTGTTCTTAAGGTGAAAGGCGCATGTCTGTGTTTTAGATGGATTAGGGATCAGATGGTTTTCCCTGTAATAGGCAGTAAGAGCACCTAGAGCTTTGGAGAGCTTCTGTTCTACCATCTCAAAGCTCCCTGCTTGAGCAGTAATGGCGCGATCGTCAGCATAGATGAAACTCTCTGTCCCTTCTGGCAGTGGCTGGTCATTTGTGTAGATGTTGAACATGGATGGAGCAAGCACGCTCCCCTGAGGCAGGCCGTTCTTCTGTTTCCGCCATCTGCTTCTCTGGCCCTGGAACTCAACAAAAAAGCTCCTGTTTTGTAGCAGGTTTCCTATCAGGCGGGTGAGGTGGTAGTCCTTTGTGATATTATACATTTTTCTCAGGAGGAGGCGGTGGTTCACAGTATCATAGGCTGCTGACAAGTCTATGAAGACAGCTCCTGTGATCTGCTGCCTTTCAAAGCCATCTTCTATGTGCTGGGTCAGGTTCAGCACTTGCGATGTGCAGCTTTTGCCTTTTCTGAAGCCAGCTTGCTGTGGGATCAGACAGGGGTCTATATTTTCCATAATTCTATGCAAAATAAGTCTCTCCAGAACTTTGTAGAGGTGGCACAACAGGGAGATTGGTCTGTAGCTTTTTGGGTCATTACGGTCTTTGCCTGGCTTCAAGATGGCGATGACTCTTGCTTTCCTCCAGATTTTGGGGATCTGACAGGATGCAGTGCAGTTGTTCATCAGCTCCAGCAGCCAGAGCCTTGCTTTTGGACCAAAGTTCTATTTTGAAAATAGTTTGTAGTTATTTGCATGTGCTTTATTTCAGTCATTTATCAGCATAGTATGAACTACAGAAAGGATAGGGTACTGTATATATGTGTATATAAGTTAACTTCATGTATAAGTTGAAGGCCATCTTGGGAGCAAAACATTCTGGATTTTGCTATGGCCATTGCAGTCTCTCTGCAGAGAAGCTTTTGCAGAAAGCTTTGAAGTCCACCTCAAGCACTCAAACTGCTTTTCCATGTTTCTGTTAAACTAAGGCTGCAAAAGAAGGTGAGGAAGAAGTTTCTTCGGTTTGGGCAAGGGAGGTGCAATGGGGTAGGAACTTCTTACCTCAGTCTCTTGTCACTGCCTTCATATTGGGTCTTTATTTCAATATTGACTTGAGTATAAGTTGACTTAGGTTTGGGGGTTTGATCACGGAGACTAAGATCTTCTGGGGAGGCCCTGCTCTCTGTCCTGCCTCTTTTGCAGGCACGATGGATGGGGATGAGAGACAGGGCCTTCTTAGTGATAGCCCATTGACTACAGAACTCCTTCCCCAGTGATGTTAGATCAGCTACTTTCCTTCTAGCCTTTAGGGCTAGAAGGAAACATGGCTTTGGGATCAAATTTTTGAAGAATAGCTGCAGTGCAATAAATGAACATAGAATCTGTGCAATGATATTCGGAATGGCTCTGGGTTACAATTTTGGATTATGTAATTTTAATAATTGATGTAATTGTTTTTAGATGTTTTAACTTTCTAGTTTTTAATGTAGATGTTTACCAATTATATGTTATTTTAAGGCACTGACTTGTTGCCGATATGTGAGGCCGCTCTGAGTCCCCCTTGGGGTTGAGAAAGGCAGGATACAAATATGGTAAATAAATAAATAAATCTTTTATCAAACACTTTTTTTTACTTATACACATATGGTAATATGGTATTACTACTAGCACAGTGAGTTATATATTTTTACAAAGAGGTGGGCTCAATTTTTTTCATTTTGATCTATCAAAGCTGTTGCCTTGCATTTCTAAAATAAAAGATAAACTTTATGGAACTTCACAGAGAAGCTAGATGACCCAAGCCCAAATATACATTCACATTTGTTCCTTTGCTGAACTCTTGTTAACTGATGTAGTCAAATATAAATGAAATGATTTTATCAATATGTTAGTGAATGTGCTGTTTCTCTGTCAGATTTATAAGATATAGTTTATTACATTATATTGCAGATTGAAAAGAAAACATGGGTGCTTGTTACTCTATGTTATTAGCTTGAGGAAAGCATTTTTAAAATGCTCATTTTGGAAACTATATTAAATAATTTCTGAATTTTGATTTTACATTATTATGTATTTTTTCAAAGATGTGGGGAGGAAAACTAGATTGACAATATTGCTTTGCAAATCAGCCACAGTACCAAGATTTCAGGTACTATCTAATGGTGTTGTTCTATTTGCAATAAGCTTTGGATCTTGCAGATTCTATGCAACTGTGAATGAAAAAGAAGGCAATTTCCCTTCTTACACTTTTGTAAGGGGATTCACTGCCCTCTTGAACAAATTTCATGGGGCATAGAGACTTGCAGGAGAAAACGTCTTTTTCTATTAGTAGAAGAACCCACTGGTAACAAAACCATTTTATGAACAGAACAGCCCCATTGGATTCTATCTCTTGACTTTTAAAAATGTAAATGGTACAATATTTTCCAAGAAGCCCTTTGTCAGGGCACCCATTCTCTTATTGTTGATTACTAGATTTTTTCCACCTTTCAGTTTTGCTTGAATTCTGTGATCTAACATGTTTGTAGCAAAACAGTGTCATTGAAGTACTGTGCAAGATGTCTCATAATACTTTTAATTTAAAGCATACCCTCTTCTACAATCTGAGATACAATTAGAGGTGCAAATAAGATATGATTTATTAAAAGTTACTAATGGGAATACTAGCCACCTGGGTTCAGAATGCATGAGGAAGGATGATGGATGAAATGATGGATTCATAGTTCAGTCAAGCAACCAATCCAAGCAACAGCTGCAGTGACTATTCTGCGAGAGCCTGTGCAGTGAAGCATAATTAACATCAAACAATAATTTGCACTTCCATAGTACCAGTCATCTTGCAGCAGCATCTAGCACATATACGGCTGAAGCAAAAAATGTAATAAGCATGTGATATAGGTTGCAAATTCATGAGCCGGTTTCCAACACTGACTTTATTGACCTCTAAGTTTCTCATCCAAAATAAGTATATTTTGATCTTGGCCAAAGTCATGGTCTAAAAATACTTGCAACCCAGTTCTGTACATGATTACTCAGAAGTAAGGGCCATTAACTGAGACCCCCTAAAAACTGATCATTCAATGCAGTTCAAAGCTAGCTTCTAACTGTGACGGCCAGACCAAAAACTCCCACAAAAGCTCTTGAAAAAAAAGCCCTTAATGTGCAGCAAGGCTTTGTGATTTGTATAATCACCATCCAGGCCTGACACTGGTTCATGGAGTTCCTATGTAATCATCTGCACAATGAAACCACTTTTTAAATGCTGGATCAAAATGTCATTAAATGGTCAGTATAGATGGAGCCTAAGAAATACTTCTGAATAGAGATGTAAACATTGAGATTATTTTGTCATCAAATGCAAGGGTAGCTAATTTTCAGAATTTCCTCCCCATTGTGGGAGAATATGGACTATGTCCAGTTTGCTGTCTGTATTCATTTCTCCAGAAGTGTTTCAAGAAATTACTCTGTGAATAAATGGGAGGGGGGGTTGCATGAAAATCAAGGCGTTTTGTGCCACTTCCTGCATTTTTCAGTAAAACACTGTTTTTGCAAGCACAAACATTGTTGTACTTTACTCTGGTGGGCTTTGTGAAAAATATGTATTTTGCACAAGGATACCCACCATTGTTTTTGAAAACTTTAGGTTTTGGATTCAATATTTGGGCTTTGTATGAAAACATTTTTTTCATTCTACTGAAGACCATGTTGGATTTTCTATTTGTGCAAAATGAAACAGCAATGATTTTGCCTGGCATTAGCTTTTTTGGAGTATGAATAACTACCCACCAAATACCCCAAAGCCTCCTCAAACCTCTACTACCCAAAATATATTTGAGAAAATCAACCCTCTCTCCACAGTAAAAAAGTGCCCAGAAGCAGGTAATATTTAAAGAATCTGCCAAGCCACACAAATTGGTTACCGACTACGGAAATAGAAACTGGAAGCCACCACCAGGTTTGGTTGTTTGTGGCTAGTTTCAGGTAAGCCTGATGAAGAGCCTCCTCAACTCAAGTTAACGTACCTAAGAACAAGTGCAGTACTTAAATAACTTTGATTCCAAAAAATAAATTTGCAAGCAAGATGCTAAAAACTATTTGTCTGAAAAATAGCCCCTGCCACAGGCAAAATTGTCAACAACATCAGCAGCAACAAACCCAATATAAATAGTCATTTTGATTAGTTGCGTACCTGCTAGTATATAATGGCAATCCTGAATTCCCTTTATTCTCATGGAAGGTACTCTCTTCTACTTCTAGTATAGCTGAGCAGACAATATTCAACAGTTCACCATCTGCCTACAACCCAACGCTCATACAGCCCAAAAATGTCTCCCAAACCATCTGAGTAGTATTTTCAAGAGGCACATGAGGCCAAAAAGCAATATCCTGGAAGTAGATTCCAGGCCTTGCAGAACCAGGCTTATTTAACAAAGACGTGGTAACATCTGCTTCTGCAATTGCTAACCACAGTGCTGAAAAAGCAGCTCTCAAAGCTTAGTTTCCTAACCCAATGTGTACAACAAATAAAGCCTGACCAGATTTTCTTCTACATAGTACTATTTTTTAAAAAATAACAAAACCCTCTTTTTTTTCAAGTTTTCATTTGTAAGACTTTGTAATGCATAGTTCACATAACTTCTACCCTGGCATCATTACACAAACGATTATCTTTTCTCCAGCTTCAGCAGCAGCTTGCAATGCTGTGAAAGAAGGGGCAGCAAAACATGTCAGGTAGCTTTACTGGGACATAATAAAAGTATACTACATGGACTTTTGGGCCTTGGGGAAGAGATCGAACTTGGGAGAGACTGCTATTTTGGTTGGATGCCATAGTAGCAGAAGCCACACATTCATTTGCTTTCAAACAGGATGTAGTTCTCATTTTAGATTGATTTTGACACTGCACTTATGCATTCAGTGTGGCTTACAACATGCATAGGACTGCTGTGCTTGAGCTTTTCCTCCCACCTGTTTATTTGAAATCATCAAAAGCATCTGTTTAACCCACTGTAGAATCCAGTGTCATTCTCAGTTCAGGGCTGATTTTGAGTTTGGAAGTTTGATCACAATGCCCACTAGAGCTATTCGGTGTTGCATGTAGGCTTAGAGCTTACAGGAAAGAGGCCAAGTGCAACAGCAGGTGGAAACAAAAGCGACAGTAAATATTTTAAGCATACATGCCATGTTATTCCCATCTCCCACTCATGGTTAAGATCCTACTCAATGTAGACAAATTTCCTCTTTTTCTGACAGAATTCTTTTTACAAATATGAACCTTAATGTACAGTACTTACCCAATCATGAGTAGTTAATTTGTGTGTGATCCCATTCATTCTGGTAACATTTTTCCAATGTTTTACATAAGTAAAGAGATAGCAGGAAAACAGATGGAGAATACTATAATGAATTGAAATGTTCTATTTAAAAACTGTTTGTCAGCTGTAGTTAAGTTGACACTGTCAGCATGGCAACAAATCACAACACTTCACACGTTGTGCTGCATGTTTAAAGCAGCTACAAAGACAGGAGTGGTAGACTGGAACTTAAGATTTGAAAACTCAGTAAAGGAATGGCTTAGAGAGTTGAAAGAAGACAAAAATGGCATGAGTCCAACAGCACTGTACTGGAAGCAAAGGAATGTCCACTCATTCAAGCACGCACCCTAGTTGCTGCTGACATCTTCCTCCAGCTACATTTTAGCTCTCATGCCACTCAAAAAAGTCCCCCCTCCCGAACTTCAAGATTCATCTTTTGAAGAGCTCTGGAAGATGAAGAAGGAAGCATCTGGGGAATGGCTAAAGAATAGCAGAAATAATTATTCAATTATAAAGAAATGTATCCTGCCCTCATAGTAGTTCTTGAATGTAATGACTACGCAGAAAGAGAATTGGTTTGTACTGGCAACAATTAACGGCACTGATTTCACTTGGTGATCTATATATGTACTCGTACTAAATTATTTGTAACCATGTTGAGCCTTTTTTTTACCCGCATGAAAAAGACATAGATCATCATGCATAAAGATCAGACATGGTTGGAACAGTGATGACTTGATTTATTAAAGCTTTAAACAAGTTTCATGCATTAAAGATCCTCTTAAGGAACATGACATGTTCTTTCTTTAAAAACAGCTACACGTTTCAGGACAAGTGACATGATCCAAATGATCTAGGCTGACTTTGATGGCTATTCTAATGCAGGGCAGGGATGGCTGAATGACTCACTGTCTACATTCCTGCTTTAAACAAAGAAAAAAAATCATTTTATTAAAAATGCTTTCTCTTTTTTCTTATGAGAACTGAGCACAGAAGACATTTTCTCTTTTTTCTTTTTTTCAATTCATCAGTACAGCTCTTTCTCTGATCATAAAGACTGCTTGAGACTCCAATAGCAGCACAAAGTGATTTTAGCTACAACATAAACCAAACTAAATCCTGAATTCATTTACACTGGCACAAAGGTAAATCATCCAGAGCAGGACCCCCAAACTAAGGCTCACAGGCCGGATGCAACCCTCCAATATCATTTACCCAGCCCCTAGCCTAAACTTTAGACTTTGGGATGCCCTAAGAGTGAAACGACTTGAAGGCAGACAACAACAACAACAATCCTAATTAACTTATCAGCCAAAAGCATTGGCTGAAATACTGGTAAGCTTATGTTGGTTAAAATTGCTCTTCGTTTTAAATGTTGGATTGTTCTTTCCTCTTTTTGTACTACAAATATATGTGCAGTGTGCATAGGAACTCATTCATGTGTTTTTCAAACTATAGTCCTCCCCCGCAACAGTCTGAGGGACTGTGAACCAGCCATCCATGTCTAAAGTTCTCTTCTGCTTCATGTCACCTCCCCTCCCCTGAAACATTATACCATCTAAAAGTAAAAACAAAACTTAAAGATAGGGCTACCATTTAAAAAACAATTTATTCTAAAGTAAGTGGAAGGATCTGATTTGGGCATAGTATGGCATGTAGGGCATATTAAATCCTACCATATAGTTGGATATTGTGCCAACAATATATAATTCAAAATAATGGTCTGTCCATTATATATCTATGTCTATATCTCATAAATGGTTGGGAGAGCCTACTATATTGGTTTGAGCATTCAAATGTGACCTTTGAGACCAATCCATGCTTGGCCATGAAAATATACTGGCTGACTTAGGGCAAGTCCCAATGACTCAGCCTAAGGGGGTGGCAAAGGCACCCCCCCTCAAATAAATCTTGCCAAGAAAACTCTATAATAGTTCAGCTTAGGACTGCCATAAATCGGAAGCAATATTTAACAGTAGCAATATCTAGCAGCAACAGTAGCAATATCTAGCAGCAATATCTGCTTGGTCCAATCTAGAGTGGGCCATTGGGACACTAAAGGTTTCATTTTCCTATTTTAGGATCCCTGCACTTACTCTGCAGTAAGACTGGAACATGTCATAGCTGTTTATGAAACCTATTATTTCTGGTTCCTGATCTGTGACACATTTCTATATGTTAAAGTTTGGAAGTCGCAGAGCTAACTTGACTGACTGAAGCCACAAAGGTGCTTAGAGACTATCAGATCAGATTTCTCATACAGAAAACAATATTTAATTTTGGAATCCTTTTTATTTGTTTGTTTGCATTTTTTGCTCCAATTTAGAATATGTTTTTGTAGTTATACTGTTAAGTCTTTGTATGAATGCATTCAACCTTGGATAAACATGAAACAGTGTGCCCTGTTCCTATTTATATGACTGTTTAAACTTTCTTATGCCTTTCTGAACTGTCTTAAGTGTAGCAATGTTGTGCAAACTTTCCTGATGCTTGTTTAATTTATATAGTGCCTTTCTTTGGCCAGGGTTCCAAAATCACAGAATCCTAAAGTAGGAAAAGTTTCCAAGGGCCATCCTGCCCAACCTACTGCCCTGCAGAAACACAAAATCAAAGCACTCCTGACAGATAGCCATCCAGCATTTGTTTAAAAACTTTCAGACAAGGACACTCCTAATAATATTCAGTTGGAATTTAGTTTAGGTAGTTTGAACCCGTTGCTCCATGCTTTGGAGCAGCAGGAAACAATTCTGCTTCATTTCAAATATTAAAACATGATTATGATGTCCCCTTCCCTTCTCCTAGCTAAATATACCTAGCTCTCTAAATCACTCCCCATAAGGCTTGGTTTCCAGACCTTTTAGCAAATTGATCACCCTCCTTTGGACACATTGCAGCATGCCAATATCTTTCCTGAATGTGGTGCTCAGAACTGGACACAGTATTCAGGTGAGGTCTGGACAAAGCAGAATAGAATGATACTATTACTTCCCTTGATCTAGACCACTGTTTCTCAAACTCAGTTCCTCCAGATATTTTGGTCTTCAGCTCACACAATTCCTACTATCTGGTAAGCTAGCTGGGATTTCTCAGAGCTAAAGTCCAAAACACTTGGAGGAGTGGAGTTTGAGAAGCTACACACTATATTGAGAAAGAACTTGCCTGACTGTCATTGCTAGTCAGTATCAACACCCAGGCTTACATGAGTCACAGTTTGATTTTATATAGGGCACTTTCCATGTTCCCCAGTAGCTAGCCCAGTCTGGTTCATTGTAATGGTGCATCTAGTATGAGAACTAGATTTTAGGTGGGCTTGAGCAAACGTATAACTAAATATTACCCGTCTCACATAATATAAAGATGTAGCAGATAATACTTGGATGGCAATTTTTGTGCTATGAAGGTGTCTTTAAATATATATGTAGCTTTTAAAAATAGGAGTTATTGGATCTATGTGGCTACACTCTGGAAATCAGCATAGCAATGACTCACAACTGCAATCCTGAAATAGCAGTTTGGCAAATGAACAGTGCTTTCATGTGTGCCAAAATGAGGAAAACAAGGAGTTGAGAGGAGATAGCCGTGGCTAAGACTAAAAAAATGAGAGCTTTCTGATGGCACAAAGTTAGAAATATTAGTACCAAAGATACTAAAATTGTTTAGAACAGTGGGGTGCAGAAATAAAGCACTATGGGAAGAGTGTAAAGGACTTAAACAGCAAGTATGTAGCATAAGGAATAAACATGCTGCCATAATTGGGGTATTCTATTTCTTCCACCCTTTGGTTGACGATAACAGCAGGTTATTAGAAATGGATCACTGGTGGTGGCTATAAATCTGTCTTAAGGATTGGACTCAGTACTCCAGACAGTCCCTTTACAGTTCAAATTGTCTCACAAAATAGAAGGGAATACTTGGGACATTAGGTTATGCTTTATATAAGCTGAAAGACCATATCACCCAATACCAACATGCTTTAAGATCTTCATGGAAAGACTTTATTTCAGTCCCACCACTGTCACAGATCTGTTTGGTGAAGACACAAAAAAGGGACTTCTCAATGGCTGTGTTCACCCTCGGGAACACCCTTCCATGAAAGGGCTGGCCAGTCCCTCCCTGCTTTCATTTCCTGATCATGCAAATATGTTTTTGTTTAAGGAAACTTTTAATGTATAACCAGAAGGGGTTTTTCTCAAGGATGTTTTGTTGATCTTTTTAAATTTTGTAATTTTTAATGATTTCAAATCAGCAAGGGGCTAACCGGCCCTCTGGGACAGATAGATTACCTCCACTGCTAATTATCATTCCCTCATCTTTTTTCATCCCCTATGCCTTTGGAGTGTTGGTGCGCATCTTGTCCAGAATTGGGAAATAAATATTATGGATTCTGGAACTGTTTTGAGGCCAACATTCATGATTAAAGTGATCACTTCGTGGCCTCAAACCTGTTCCTGTCATGTTAATGACAATGAAATCGGTTTCACTGAACTGGTTCCAAATAGATCTAAGTAGCAAGTGTAGATGTGCCTTTAGTCCTATTAATAGGTTTGCTAAATTTTGCAAATTTTTTTTCCATATTTCCATATTGTTATTTTTTCCTTTTCTTGTGCACAAAGAAAAGATTGTATGTAGCACTTTCTACCAGTCATAAAAAAATAGCATTATTTTGTAGTTCTAAATTGTTCAACTGTGCATCCATTAAGTGTTAACGGACAAAATAAACACTGTTTTCTTTAGCTTCTTGGAATTTGTATCAAGCATAATAATAGCCATTGTGTCTAGCATAGTGTCAGGTTATCGCATACACTTATTCTAAAAAAGCTATTATGAATATAGGTTCCATGGAAGAATATAAGAAATGCTTTTCTAGATCAAAGTGAAATTCTACCTTAATGAAGAAATTTCTGATGGTAGCTAACCAGATACGTCCAGGAAAATGTGTATATATGAAAACTATAGAAAAGGGTTAAGAGTTTTTACTTGGAGTTTTTAGAAATGCAGGTTTATTTCACCGAAAAGTTGGATACAAATGCAAGTAATAAGCAATAAGTGTCTTCTTTCGATCAGCTATGAGAAGAATAGTTGTTTTGGGCATAGCAACCTAACAAAGTGACAATTTAATGTAAGACAGCTATAATTTACTATCAGATATCTCCGTATGCTATTAATTTTATTCTTGTTTTGGTGGAAGTTTTATCTTTTACTTTTCTCCATTAGGGTCACTAAGCTTCTTTGATTTCCTTCATTCTCTCCCCCTGGTCTTACAAATAAGGGATTCTGAGCTAAAATCCAGGTAAGTCAACCTAACCACTCTGTTGTCCTTACAGAGTAAATATTCTTAAATATATAGGCCCCCTTGTGGCACAGCGGGTTAAAACTCTGGGCTGCTGAACTTGCTGACCAAAAGGTTAGAGGTTGGAATCCAGGGAGCAGAGTGAGCTCCCACTGTTAGCCCCAGCTTCTGCTAATCTAGCAGTTCAAAAACATGCTAGGTACCGCTTCTGCGGGAAAATAACAGCGCGCCATACAATCATGCCGGCCACATGACCTTGGAGTTGTCTATGGACAACGCTGGCTCTTTGACTTAGAAATGGAGATGAGCATCACCCTCCAGAGTTGGACATGACTAGACTTAATGTCAAGGGAAACCTTTACCTTTACTATATAGGCATACTATATAGTAAAGGTAAAGGTTAGACTATACTATTTAACAACAATGCCAGTCAAAATTGCTTATCTAAAACATTCCATCTTTTATCTTGATAATATCCACCAGCAAAGTAGTTAAAGAAGAGTAATAAGATGGAATGCTTTTGATAAGTGATACTAAGTAGCACTGACATCATCTTATGTGGTCTCGAGTACCAACACAACAAGCATGTGATACTTAATCAGGTTGGAATCAAACATGAAAAGTGGTAAGCCTAGTTCCATTCCTTCTATTTTGTTTTCCTGTTCTGGAAAGAGGTATACCTGAAGAGAAGAGGTTCCTGGTTATGGGGAAACACTCCATACAAGCAAGGACACTGATTCTTTTTTATGTGTAGAGCCTTCTTTTCAAGCATGATTTTTGTGTGTGCATGTGAGGAAAACAAACACAGGGTATGAAGATAGCAGTCCTTGCTTTGCATTTTGATTCTAGCCTGGCAAGTAATGACTGAATGAAGCTAATATATGCAGGACACATATAATGGTATACATATTTCTTCAAGAAGCCTGAATCATTTTTAAAGTATGAGTCTACTTTAGGAACACATAATAACTTTAAGAGTCAAGTCTTTGGGCCCTCAGGTGCTTCACTTAAAAAAAATGCATCCTCGATTTTCTGCCTCACTTGCACAAAGACTGCTTACTTGTCAAAACTGTGAACACTGACGTGGAAGAATAAACTAAGAAGAATAGTTCACGATAAGCTAACTTTTTTCTGGAATGCTTTAAATAGAGGAGGTACTCACAGCTGCCCAGTCATCAGAAATGCCCACCATTAAACTTGCTGTAACACAATTGATTAGTGCAGACATCTGGTTCAGATGATATATCAACCATAGGAATTCTAGGTAGTTATGCACAGTCACTTTGTGGAAAATCTAAAACCATTAAGATTTAGATTTGATCTATTGTTTGTTTATTCCATGATCCAAATGCAGAATTTCTTCTTTTCTTTGTTTTAATTCCCCTTTAATTACCAGCAGAAAAAAACTCCAAAAGAAATTTTTGACTTCTTTTCTGTTATTTGTGGGAGAGAAACAAAACACAGGGGAGAAAGTGTGTTCTTGAGGGCACAAAAACAAACCATGGAGCAATTAGTTTTATGAAGTCTTGGCTCTGCCTTTCCCTCTCCTCTGCTTCCGTTCCCCCTATTCATAGGTTTTCCCAATAGTGTAGATAACTTTCTTTGTATTAGTTTTTGGGTGGAGCTTAAAATTCCCCCAGAGGCCAATCTTAGTTGGTCTATTCCATTTTCCTGTATAGAGCTCTCTCACTGGACTCCTCCCTCTTTTCAGCAGCAGAGCTACTGTGACATAGGCTTGGGATTGTCTGGTCATCTTAGGCCAAGCAATCCAAAACAGGCATTATTAGCTCCTGCTGCATTTAGCAGTATTTTTATACCAACAGTCCAAAGGACAACAGAAGCTTATGGCCAGCCTAAGCTTCACAGGAGAGAAGATTAAGACAGTTTGTGAGAAACAACTTATAATCCATTGCTTTGCATCAGAGGTAAAATATTCCAGAGAGATGACTGCAGCCAGCAATTCTCCTTTTGCAATGTATTCTTTTAAATTACCTTATGATATTCCCGGGTGGACTTAATCCACCTGGTTATCTTTTCACCTTGCCTAAAGTGCCTCTGTCTGCTAAGGGTCTTAATCTTAACAGAAGGTATAGAGATAGCCCCTAAGTAAAGCCAGACAATATAGTTTCCCATAGGTTCGGGCATACGATCACAAGTTTAGACAGTCCTGTTGCAAGTTGGAGTGATCAGGCACCAGATTGTTGCTCATACCTGATAGACCAACTTCCCCATAGATCTCTGGTTTATCATATTTTCCATCCTGGCACCGTTTATGCAGTTTCTAACCACAACTAAGAGATTTCAGGGATGATTTCCAAAATCATATCATCTCTTTCTTGAGACATTCATCCTCTCCTATCTCTCCCTTCTCCTGATGTCACTATTCAAGGCTACACGTTACCACTGCAGATGACTTGACACTAATAAGGTAGCCCTTTAACTAGTGTTGTAAACCAATTACAAACAATTTCAGTGGTAATCCCGACAAACATTAATCATGGTTAAATGAGAAATGCAGGGAAACTAGTGAAAGACAATGTGAATGCTAAGGAGAGGGAGCAAAATCTGGCAATGTACACCCAAAGTTTTAAGCATGGTTAATGATTATGAGTATTATGTCTGTACATAACCTTTTGGCAGTAGGGAAAACATGTTATAAAATGAAGTGCATATGATAAAAATGTTGTGTTAGAATTATTTATGGATGGGGAAGATGGCTAAGGGGGAATGTTGGAGAAAATATATTTTAGATATCTATAGAAAGTTTGTAGGAGTAACCTTTAATTTGAATTTGAATTACTGCATATACCTTCATTTTGAAATCACAGCCTACCTTTGCATCACAATAGTCAGAGCAGATCATTTCTTTTAAAACTATGAGGAAATTCAGGAAATAATTATAAGAACAGTTAAAAAGGACATAAGAATTACATTTATCAATGAGGATAAATAAAATGCATATGGCATGGTTCAAGTTTATCTACCTTTAAAAAGGATTTGAGAAAGAGTTATAAGCACAGATACCATCACTTTTAAGGCTTGATAGAGGCTTTTATCTTTGTAGCCCTGTGGAAAATACTGCAAATTCTCTGGAAAAGGCCGTTTTCATGCAAGAGTACACTGTATTTGAATCTAGTTTCTTCTCCATTTCAAAAAAAACCCCACTTCAATACCATGAAAAATAAGCATGTCAGTCTTATATTCTATTACATCCAACTTCTTCTTTAGTAGTGAATAAGTTATTTGGGATCAACTTTTGAACTCTCGGGTTTTGTTTTTTTAAAAAAACTCACCCAGGCCCCTTCTATGCTATCCCAGGATCTGATTCCAGATTATCTGCTTAACCCAGATTATATGGCAGTGTAGACTCATATAATTCAGTTCAAAACAGATGATCTGGGATCAGATCCTGGAATATAGGGCACTGTAGAAGGGGACTCCAAAAATTCTTTGTAAACCCATTTACAATATATCTGATTGCTAGCTGAAATACTACTCACCTCCCCTTTCTTGAAAACTACCACTGCAATTACTAAAATTGAACAAAGATTTAGGGACTTTTTCGGTGCCAGAGAGGCCCTGAACCACAATGAAGGCCATCTTTTTAGAACCGAGAGAAGCCCATGAAACATCAGCATTGCTATAATTGTAGAACAGAGAACAGGCAGTTTTCCTTTGTTGGTTTGTTCCAATAATAATATTGTACTTAGCAGAGAGCTGTCATCCCTGTTTATAGAAATGCATGATTACTCCTTTCTATGAAAAGAAGTAATTTAAAACAGCATCTCTGTCTCAAAGGTCTAATGGGTTTAGATGCAGAACAATTGGATCCCATGGAAAGCAATGTTTTAAAACAGCATCCCTGTCTCAAGGGTCCAATGGGTCTAGATGCAGAACATTGAATCCCATAGAATCATAGAGTTGGAAGAGACCTTGTGGGCCATCCAATCTAATACCCTGACAGGAAAAATCACATCCAAAGCACCACCAACAGATAGCCTCTGTTTAAAAGTCTCCAAAGAAGGAGACTCCACCATGGAAAGCAACGTCTCAAGGGTCCAATGGATTTAGAAACAGAACAATTGCATCTCATAGAAAGCAATGTTTTGAAACAGCATCCCTGTCTCAAGAGTCCAATGAGTTTAGATACAGAACAATTGGAAAGCAATTGCTTAAAACAGCATGCCTGTCTCAAGCATCCAGTGGTTTAGATGCACAACTATTGCATCCCATGGAAAGGAATTCTGGCAGATTTGCATTGAGACTTATTGCCTATATGTGACGAGGAAGATAGTGGGTGCCTACAGGGAAGCACTAAAACGCTGATGAGAGGAGAACGAATGAAAATGACCTGACCGAGGCAGGACCAGAAGGTACGATCAGTTCCCAGTTCCTCTCTTTACTTAACAACGATGCCTCTCAATACTGCCATCTGATAAGGTCCTGAGTCTTTATTCACATTCATGCCTTCATAGATTTCAAAATTTTCCAAAAGAAATTCTGAATTTACACCCATCTCAACTTGGGATTCCCATGAACTTCCAGATACCCAATTATTGCAGATTTCTGCCTCTGCTACAAATTAATCTCTTTGGTTTTAAATATTTCTTTGAGCTAGGGTTATATTTGTAATTCTTGGCTGCAGCCCCCTGGCTGTATGTGTGTGGAAACAGTAGATACACTTCATGGCAATTTTTGCAATTGCTACTGTACTGTGAAAATGGACTAAGCATTTTGATTGTGTATTGGAAGTGTAAGTTGCATTTCCAAAATTATTCTGTCCATCCCTTGACAATTTAATTATATATTTTTTATCTGGTGCTTCTTGACTGTGTTTAGCTAGCAATGTCTCGTCAATATCTCATTCAGGTGTAACATGGAAAAGCTGAACTACCCTGGGCTAACAGCCAACCTTGCCAGTGACTGACGCTCACTTAACTGAGCAAAGAGTTGCTCTGTTCCAAGCAGGAACTTGACTACACAAGAACCAGTAGTGACAGCAAGGGTATAGGCCTGAATTCTAACATCACAGTTTCCAGCTTGTGCTCAGGCAAGTGGAACCAGCACTTTAACTGAATGCTAAAAGGCTTCAGTCTTGTGCTTTATTCCAATTTACTTCTCGTATGAAACCAGGACATTTAGTAAAAGCAGCAGGGCAGGTGCATTACTCATTCGTCTGTAATTTCAATGCAATGGCAAAGTATTCATGACTTTTATTGCATACATTTTTGATAGTCGGTTGATGGAAATAGGCATGTAATCTAACAATACCAGTTGCTGCTATTTAAACAGAAAAGTCCGGAGCAACAAAAATATTAGTTAAACAAGCAGCAATCCGGTGACACTTTATTTGGCATAAGCTTTTGTGGACTGCAACTCACTTCCTTAAAATGTCATAAGATTCTTGGTTGGATTTGCTACTGAAACAGAACTGATAATATATAAATATTGTGACAAAATTATACAATATAATAACTAACATTTTAAACTAAAGCCCATTTAGTCAAATAAAGAAGTAGCCAGTTAGCCAATTCCAGAAAGTTGTAGCTAAGTGGCTAGTCACAGTGGTTATCAAACACACTTGACCACAAAGACCAAGTAGGTATCCAGTAATCAAGAGGAATGCAGAAATATGCCCACACTAAACACCTGAACCTTACAGGAATTCAACCCTATCCATAGCAGACCATTTACCTAATGTTGCCATTCCACAGTTGCAATTTTGACTTTTGTTAATTTAATTTTTCATGCATTTGATTAAAAATATTATC
This sequence comes from Anolis sagrei, assembly GCF_037176765.1. Classification (NCBI taxonomy): domain Eukaryota; kingdom Metazoa; phylum Chordata; class Lepidosauria; order Squamata; family Anolidae; genus Anolis; species Anolis sagrei. Next base: position 35,151,252 of record NC_090021.1, read on the forward strand.
TCTAGGAATCACTGGGTTCTCCAGTGTGACTTTATGATCAACTTCCTTCATTCAAGCTGGACTACATGGTAAAAGAATACTTCTCTAAGCTTTTCTAGGTTCTCCAGTATGGTTCTGTGGTTACCTTCCAGTGAAACAACAAGAAAAATCGACGTGAGAGTTATCAGTGTACTCATGGTATTCAAGCCCCATGCTCCAAATGTTCTCATGCAGGTATTAAAGAACATGAAGGATAGATAAGGTAGAGCTCTAAGGTAGGATCATCACAACACAATGACTCCGATTCATATCCCACACAGTTAGTTCAGCAGGATAGTCTGACCAACGCTATCGAAAACTGCTGAGAGAGCCAATAAGATGTCACTCAAAAGGAGCTACCCTTCCTTTTGTACTTAACCCTGGCCTGTGAACAAACTGATAATCTGGTTCTTCCAAGTACATCTGAAGATGGTGGCTGCTCCTACACTATAGAATCCTCCAATGAAAGAAGTTCAGCTGCCTCTCTTTCTGCCTAGTTTTCAGAAGCAAGCAAAGACGCATGTCTTCAGTTAACTGTTTACGGGAGTGCAGCAAGTATGCTGGGTCTTAACATGTCATAGGTTTTAAAAAGTTTTAAACTGATGTTTTAAAATGGATTGCTGTTTAATACTTAAAAAAAATGTACTACTGATTTTTGTGAACTTTTTATTTTGACATACAGCATAAGACAACTTGGGTCACATAAAAAAACAGGATATTAATTAATTAAAGATGGCCAGCTACCAAACATGCTATCTTGCCTGAAAGGGGGCTATGAGTGACAAAACGATTGTCACCTACTTCTGGACCGGGGGAGTGGTGTTCTTCTCAGGAGAGGACTCACTATAGTTCCTTCCAAAGCAGTAGGCATCTTTCCTAAACATACATATTTTCTGTATTACATCTTTCAGCCCAAGCAAACCGATTGAAAGTTCCACTAAAGGCTGTTTAGGCATTTTTCTCAAACAAAATTTATCCCAGGAAACATTTCCACTGATATAACACATTAATAGGAATGACTGGTGAAAGATGAAGCACATCTGAAAGGAGTATCAAATCTAGACCTAATGTATCTTTTTTTGGAGGGGTGTATCCAATTATATTCCACATCTGTATGCAAATAGTCAGGAAAACAGAGCACCACTAAGAACTCTCTGTCATTCTCCCGTTGCATCTGGCTCATATTATTGAGTGCTGGCAGATTAAAAAATAACACATCAAGCTACTGTTAACACCCAGCCTCCCGCAAGGCTGAATTCTAAGAACTCTGTTTTCTGACTACTTTGTGCGAGGAAGTAGAACAGCCACATGCACTGCATGCTAAAGGCCGCAGCCTTTGTCTTCTCCAAGTTCTGTCTATTTCAGAGGCTAACATGCTGCAATTAGTCTAATTAATGTGAAACAATGAGCTGTGTTACCACTTATCAAATTGATTGTTCCCCTATCAAAACAAAACAGGCTGGCTTTTTGATGTAATTTCAAGAGATGATTTGAAATGTCATGTTGCTGCAAGCCAATTACCTTATGACTGGAGTCACGGTCAACAGAATACATAATTAGCAGGAGTTTGGGAAGGCTGCTTACTGCTAGTATGCTAATTAACTGTCTTTTGTCATAAAACAAAAAGGTTGTAGCTAGGGTTGTGAAATAGGTCTTTTTTATTTACATTTCTTTGTGCTTATCAATGTGAAGCATGACAATGCAAAAGAATGAAAAATTTTAATTCCGTTACTTCAAATTAATACTGAGCTGCAAGGTCAGGCTTAATATGGGACTACAATAACATTCAAACTCTGTTTCACGCAACACTCAGGCTGCATAGAATAAAAGACACAAGGGAAAATTAGGCACAAAGTGAATCTCATTCCCAAGAGCCATTGAGACTCACCTAATGCATCACAACATTAAACCAATATCATACACTTTTTCTCCCAAATTAGAAACTGCTGAAATGTAGTGTGGGCTACCTTGCCAGCTTCAAATTGTTCTATGGCTCTTATTTTAACTGCTTTTATGAAAGAACAAAAGGTGTTATTTTTGTCCTAGATGCCTTTATTTTGGAACGGTGTCCTGTTCAATCTCCTGTGGGAATTTCTCAAATTCCTCACCTGCACTGGATGCTTTGAAGTTGCATCTAATTAAAATAAGTAACTGATACAAATTTCAGCTTCTTCCTAAATTTGAGTAGCATGTGCTGCTATGAGAGACTATTTTCTTTTGAGCAGAAGTCCTGCCTTAAAGGAAGCCATCTGAATTCTGCCTCTGTCCCCAAGAACCAATTAACTACTACACATTTATTAATGAAAGGGCAATACTAGACAGGACACAGATCTCTGATCAAATCTCAGTCCTTTTAATTTTCTTTTAAAAGCAGATGCTGGAGTTGGGAGGTCAGAAAAAATGCAAATTGCATTGGGACTGTGGCATTGTGAAATGGAGTCTTAACCCATTTCCATCTGAGATATCCCTCCTATTGCTACTTACAGGAAATAGACATAGGGCTTGCATAGAGTGCTCCTGTTTGAAATTCCAGCCAACTAGCTATGCCAGGTTATCCAACTCTAGTCACCCTTTGCCCTGGCTTTCCATTAGTGTTTTTCATTCCAAGAGTGAATCAGCACTCTTTGCCCATGGGATGTTCTCAGTCATCACTGCACTATTGGGGGGCTTCCTTCTAAGGCATTTTCCCCTGGAAACATTTTTTAAACTGGCTGCTCCAACCCTGAGCCATGTTGGAACAGGTCAAAAGGCCATCTAGCTCAGCATTTTATTTACACAATAGCCAAGGAACTGCCTATAGAAAGCCCAACTATATTCACCATCTTGTGTCTTCAAGCAACTCAAAACCATCATGGTACTACTTCTGACACTTGATCTGATATAAAGCCACAGCCATCACTTATGTTAATCCATTCCGACAGGTAATCTGGGCCAGATACGTTTGGACAGGTAGTCTGGGCCAGAACCGTTTAGGGCTTTAAAGGTTAAAACCAGCACTTTGAATTGTGCTCAGAAGCTGATCGGTAGCCAGTGGAGTTGGTGTAACAAAGGAGTTGTATGTTCCCTGTACATCGCTCCAGTGAGCAACCTGGCTGCTGACCGTTGGACTAGTTGAAGCTTCCGGGCAGTCTTCAAAGTTATCCATGTTTGACAAAATATGTCCTCTATAGACATTTCCTAGGTCCTCCAACATGCCTGTATGGTATTCTTATGCCAGATGTCCTTCATTTCAGTAGAGTTAACTACTATCCAAAGTTCCATGAATTCATGTGAAAAATATGAGGATTGTGCTATACTGTGCTTAGGCCATTTATTGCTTTAAATAAACGCTTTTCCAGTTATTTGATGTGGAGTTCCAGCAATTTATTAAGTAGCAGATTTGTGCCTATTGACTACAATTGTTGTTTTCTTTCCTGTAAGCTCCACAGGAGCCAGGAGCCAATGTCTTGGGGACTAATAGTGATCCAGAATCCACAAATTTGTGTAGTGCTGCTTTAAAACAGCTAGTAATAAACAGAATGGCAACTTGAAAAAGATAACAAGTATAAACACTGCAGAGAAAAGGTGACAGCTGTAACATGACCTGAAGGTGACATCTACTAACATCATAGCCATCACTCCAAAAACACATCAAAGAGAGCCTTAATTATAAATATGGAAAAAATTCTTATCTGTGCTAATGGGACACTTGGATAATTTAGATTTTCTTTAAAAGTCTATATTTATTTACCTCAGGAGAAGTTCAAAATGGCCCTACTACATCATGGATTAAGAGTCTTCTTCTCTTCATTGCTTTTAGTGGTGAATACCAATACAATATGTAATTCCTATAGATATAGTCATTGACTTTTTTGTCCCACCATTATCCCACATATGAGAAGTCATTATTCCATGAATATTTAATATTAAAAAATAATAGTTGTGAATCTATTTTCTCCTAACATAGCAGGAAACATTTTTTATTTTAAAAATAATGATTAATCCATATGTTCATGCATTTCACACCCCACTATGTCCCCCCTTCCCACTAAACAAGGCTATATGTCAATGAATTAGATGGAGATGTCCATTAGATTGCTACTATAGTGCTAGAGAATATTATTCCCTTGTCATCTGGAAATATTCTACGTTTTATTGTGAATTATGAATCCTATAACTAACATGAAAACACCAATTTCTTCTGCTGCTGTCATTTACTAGAATCAATATCATCCCTCCTGTCTTTATTCAGCAGAGAAAACAAAGCTAATCCCAATTTCTAAAGAGCCAGCTAATAAAGGAGTCAAGGGATCATTAGTCTAATTAACTCATTCCTGTTTTCAGTTTACATTTCATTATGCCATTACACTCTCTGAAATGTCAATTTTTATATTCCATGAAAAACTGTTTAACATATAGACATTAAATTAAGCAAATCATAGCATATGTTATATATTACAGGCAATCAATGTTACCTCAAATTTACACAAATTCTCTTCAGCTATATCATAAATGTAAGAAAACTATACTTAATATAAAACTTATTGAAGCAATTTTTGTATTATGATTTTTATGACTCTGGCATGAGATCCATGTAGGATAATTCTTACCTGCATTCTTAAGCATGCACCATTCTAAAATCTGAGGTCCAAAATATAAGGAAATTAGGTCTGTTGAAAAAACTATGGTATTGTCATCCGTCTGACACCACAACTAATAAGACATGTCTTTTAGTGCTTTAGGGGATAAGACTTTTAAAATAACAGAAATACCCTCTTCCATTGAGTTTGAATTTTCCAAAAGTGCTAAAGGTGTGAACTCAGTTCCTAACATAACAAGATGGCCAGTTTCCAAATATCAGTACCTTTTTAAATTTCATTTTTAAAGAAATCAGAATATGAGTTGTAGATTGCTTCTCCCTTAGATTTTTACAGAAATGTTTTTTTAATGTTTTCAGTATTGTATTAACAAAATATTGGTCTTGATGGCCCAATCCACCATGACTCTTTTCTATTTCTACATACTATTTGTGAGGACATTTTATAAATGTTTCCATCAGGCTTTTGAAGTTATGTTAACCACTTAGAAAATTACGGAGAAGAGTTAACTGATTCATTTTGCTTAGTAGTTGGTTGAAAAACTAAATCAATCAATTATTCAATTGTCAATTAATCAATCTCAGATTTTCTGAATAAAGTTAAACCTCAGAATAAAAATTTGCCCTAGTGCAAAATAAGAGGAAAGAACAATACAATATTGAAAATGAAGAAAAATTTTAACCAACATAAGCTTAACAGTATTTCAGTGGACAACCTTAGTCCAATCCCCTGCTGCCATGCAGAAAAAGCCCAATCAAAGCATCCTCATAAGATGGCCATCCAGTCTTTGTAACAACAACAACAACAACAGAAGAGACCCCAGGGTGATCCAGTTCAACTCCCTTCTGCCATGCAGGAAAGGCACAATCAAAGCACTCCCTGAGCTGTGGGAGGGAAATAGGAAAAAGGATTTTGGAAGCAAGGGAGGTGAAGAAAAAAGGCTTTGGGAGTAAGGGGCCAAAGGAAAAAGGCTTTTGGTGGCAAGAGAGGCAGGGGAGGGAGAAAAGCAGGAAAGAGGAGAGAACGTTTGAAGGGGGAGCAGGGAAGAGGGAATCATAGAGCTCCTCACTATGCTCCAAGGGCTCCACAGAGCACACTTTGAAAACTGCTGGACTAGATAAACTCTAAGACCACTTTAACCCCCCTCCCCCCATTTCAATTATATTATGAACCCCAAAAGTCACCACATGTAGAAGGCTAGCAAATTAAGAAGACTTGCTAGGTTTTCTGTGAATGAAAGTTATGCTATGAAGGAGTACAGTAAGCTACAATTTCCAATTTTTTTCACCAAGACAAAACACAATTTTGGTTTTAAAAAACCATGTAGACAACCATGCATGCCCCTTGCTAAAGTTTCATTAACTTTTTCATCTCAATAACATATTCTCTCAGTGCTTTACACTAACACCGACTAGTATCTTGTGGATCAGAAGAGGCCATTTCACCCCATCAATTTGGGGTAAGAGATTCTCTTGTTTTATTTATTATTGCATAATAACAGCTTATGGCACACCACAAATTATCTGTTTGGAATCTTAAAACAGTACGAATACTACTTTAAGAATGTATTAAATATCATTTTGAAGTTACTTTAGAGCACACATTTTGCCATCCCAGCTTATTGAACAGAATGATATTCTGTTCAAAACCAAAACAAATATTGAATGTGATCACTCAAGCTGCATTATTTTAACAATATCATGATTTATTTTATATTCTTTCTGCCCTTTCCAGTTTTTTCTTTCTAAATAATTGTTACTATTTCCCTGTGATTAGGTGATATACAGCAATATTATCTAAGAAACCCTATGAAATTTATCTCCCTCCCTCTGTATATGGACTTTCAAGACAACCTGAAATATTTTAAAAAAAAACATGTGCTAAACCTGGAGCTCTGGCACCATAAGCCCTGTCTAACAAGGTGCTGAGCACCAGAGCCCAAGGGAGTGTTGGCGTTCTCACTGTGAAGATTAGACAAGAGCACTCACACAGGACACAGGGGGAATATGATGGGACAAGAAGTGAGCAATCCCAGCAGACGCCCTGTTGAAATGTCAGTCAGGCACACTGCCTCCACCACCTTTCACAAAGCTAAACATCTCTTTATGTCAGAACAAATTGGGCAATCCTCAAATCTTTTTTCTTTTTCCTGACTTCAATGTGACTAGTGCAGGGAATGAGAAAGAGAGAGAAAGAGAGAAAGAGGGGAGGGCTGAAGGAGGGGGAAGGGAGTGTGAAGAGACAGTTCAGTTCACATGAAAGCACTGTGACATACTACAAGACTGAATACTGATATTGGCAACTCTTACAATCTTATCAGACTAGTAGTAGTAACTGTGGCAGCTCCCAGTTTTACTAGATATGCATCAAATTTTTTCTTCCTTTTCCATATGTGTCTTTTCCGTATGGCTTCATAACCAAACCATAAAAATGTTAATACATAATTATTTTCATATTAATGTCTGGTTTCTTTTTATTTCTAGCAGTTGTGTGTCATGAACTACGATGTCTTAGATTTGAACATCTTGAATTTGCTAAAACAGTACCTCCAAACTTTAAGTACCTCATTCCCAATACAAGATTTTTTCGAAGAATGTGAAGTGCTCTGAAAGCATCGTATCAAAACACACTGTATTCACTAATAACATTAGTTACATGCCTAGTTTATTTAAATGAGAACAAATATCAGTGAAGAGTATTCAACACAGGCCATGATAGTCAAGGGATTGTGGGAGCTGCAATCCCCAAAACAACTTTCTAAGACCAAAGAACTGCAAAGAGCTTTGATAGAAAATCACAATATAAAGTAGTGTGTCCTGTACCAAATTGACAAAGAAAAAACATGGCTGTGTCTCACAAATGGAACTTTGAAAAAGGAGACGGAGGGCCTGATTCTGGCAGCCCAAGAACAAGTCATTAGAACAAATGCCATCAAAGCCAGAATTGAAAAGTTGACGAAGGATCCCAAATGTAGACTCTGCAAGGAAGCACATGAAACAATGAATCACATCCTCAGCTGCTGCAAGAAGATCATGCAGACAAACTACAAGCAGAGACATAACCCCATTGCTCAGATGATTCATTGGAACTTGTGCCACAAATACCATTTGCCTGTGACAAAGAACTGGTGGGATCACAAGCCTGAAAACATTACAGAAAATGAACACGTCAAATTACCCTGGGACTTCCGAATTCAAACAGAATTTTGGAGCACAATACTCCTGACCTCACAATGGTGTTAAAAAACAAAGTACGGATCATCAATGTTGCAATCCCAAGCGACAGTAGGATTGAAGAGAAACAACTGACATGATATGAGGATTTAAAGATCGAACTGCAAAGATTCTGGCACAAGCCAGTCAAGGTGGTCCCAGTGGTGATTGGCACACTGGATGCAATGCCTAAAGACCTTGGCCTGCACTTAAGAACAATCAGCACTGACAAAATTACCACCTGTCAGCTGCAAAAGGCCACCCTATCTGACGACGGATAGGAATAGACAATGTGGAATGGAATATAGACTCTGTGTTGGCAAACGCTGAGCTTGATATTGGTTATTGATTGTGATATATATTGTCTGTTTTAATTGTGATAACTGTTTAATTGCTGTTTTAATGCGTTTTTGTATTACTGTGTAGGCATCAAATTGTGCCTGTCTGTAAGCCGCCCTGAGTTCCCCCCTCGGGGGTTGAGAAGGGCGGGGTAGAAGTGCACAAAATAAATAATAAATAATAATCTGCACACATTATTTGCCGATACATCACACAGTCCTAGACACTTGAGAAGTGTCCGACATGTGATCCAATACAACAGCCAGCAGAGTGACCTCGTTTGCTGTGTAATAATCTTGTTGTGTTTCAAATAATAGTAATACTTTATCTGTATTCCATCTTATCTTTCTACGGAGACACAGGACGGATTCCAGCATATACAGACACAAAGGCAAACATTCAATGCCTAGAAACAATGATACACAGATACAGGTAAAGGCTTCCCCTTGCACCTCTGGCTCTGGGGAATGGTGCACATCTCCAGCTCTGGGGGTGATGCTCGTTTCCATTTCTAAGCTGAAGAGCCTGCATTGTCCGTAGACACCTCCTAGGTAATGTAGCTGGCATGACTGCATGGAGCACTATTTACCATCCCGCAGAGGCGGTTCCTATTGATCTACTCACATTTGCATGTTTTCGTGTTGCTAGGTTGTCAGAAGCTGGGGGTAACCCCGTCCCATGGATTTGAACCACCAACCTGTTGTACCACTGTGGCCCCTAGTCTGCCACATTTAAGTTTTGTAGTATGAAACCAACTGGGAAAGGAGGTGGAGGGAGGATTTTTTTTCTGGGGGAGGGGGCAGAAAACATCCTGCCAAAAGTTTAGATTTCCTCTTGAAAGCCTACATTAATCAATGAAAAATAAATAAAACTCAGAAATCATTGTGTGAAAACTCCAGATTCTGCTTGTTTTTGTTTTAAATGCTGTTTTGTAAATGATGATATGCTCATAAAGTTTCATTATTTAAAAAAGCAACTTTAGAATGGACTCAAATCAATAAAAGAATTCCATATTTTTTTTCAATTAGCAGATGAACTGCATTTTAGATTTAACCAGGAAATTTTAAAAACCTATATAGCTCATCTAGTCAGCGGCCCTTAACAGTATATACAACAAAAACAACAACATATAATAAACTATGCATTAAGTCTGGTCTTCCTAAAAGGAAGGGATCCTTTTTAAGCAAATGAAATGCCATTGATTTTTGCAGGTGTTTAACAAAGATAAGCTGAAAAGGGGCCTTCTATTCTAAATTTGGTGGTGGAAAAAATGAATTTGAATATGTTCAAAAACAAATCTGAAGTCTTCTAAAACAGCTCTATAAGGAAAATAGCAAAGATGCAAATAACATTTCTCACATTATTGTGAGATATGGAATAAAAAATGTTCAAAAATTCAAAGAGTCATACTGCAGCAAAACAGCATTTATTTAAATATCATATTATTTGGAAAGCATCAAAACAGACGTTCTGCTTATTTATTTGTCTATTATAAAGCAGGAGGGTATTTTAAGCTCCTCCAGATGTATCTGCACTGGGAACAGGGAACCTTATAAAGCTGATGCAGAGGCCGAGACAAAAATAAATATAGTAAATAATAACAAAACAACAATAACAGCAAAAACTTCACACCAACAGATAATATGGTCCATAGGAAGAGGGGTTACAGGAACAGTTATTCAATGTAAGGGCGACTGTATAGATCTATCAGGTGGAACTCTCTTTATTCTTCCTGACTTTGTCTTCTTCATTTTCCTTTCTGCGTTTAAAGAAAACCATGGTGCTTTATAAGATCTTGCACTGCCTTGATCTTTTGGTGTTAGGTTTATTATATGCTTGCCCCTTTTTGATTATGTATATTATGTTTTGTTATGTTTTGCTACATAGAGTATATTTATGTATATATAGCTCTTGCTATTGGGTGCTATAGAAACCCCATCAATAAATAAATAGCCAGCCCTTGTTCAATTCCTTGGGAAGATCTGACAGATAAAGGAGTTTAGCCACTTCAAGCCTATTATCAGCAAACAAAAAAGATTGCCAAGGAGTGCTCTGCATTCACCTAAGAACCATCTGCATTTCCGTCTCTGAGAGCCATGACTAGACGTATCCAAATATTACCATACTCTTCAGTGAATGGGATAGGTGCTGAAAGAAGCAACTACGAGGAAAATTCCTTCAATTACCGCAGTGAAGTTATTTTAATTGGATGAAAGAAATGGACAGGCACCCGATCTACATAATTGTTAAAATGTAGTTTGGGATTTCAGCTAATTTAGAGGCAGTTCACATAGCCTTTTTTCCTTCACACAATTGTTGGTTCATAAAATGTATTGCAGGCCATGAAATCATGGCTTGATATTAGAAGAATAAGAAAGAAAATAGCATGTGAGTCACACCATGTTGATTCTAATGTGTGCATTTGCAGCTCACATAAATATTGCCTGTGAACCATTTCCTACATACACGTGTCTATTGTCTGTCTGTCTGTCAGCTCCAGCTTTCCATGTGGGGACAAGAGAGAAGCCTCCCACAAGCTGGTAAGACATCAGAGCATCCCATGGGCAACATCGCCACATATGACCAATTCTCTCACACAAGAAGCAACTTGTAATTTCTCAAATTGCTTCTGGCATGAAAAAAAAACCTTAAGCAAAGTGGAATTTTAAAAATTGTCAGTTGGCCATCTAAAAGTTGGCTATCTAATATATCAAGGTTAGATATTAAGGGAAGGCTCTTTGAGGCATTGCTGGTAAGATCCCTAACGTAAATTAAAAGGAGAGACAAGTATAACCTGGATGCCTCATGGATCCTCTTTGACATCTGGTATAAGGCAGTGTAAGCAACTGATGGGTGGTTTTCTTTCAAGCACACACAAAACTTATAGATGTAAGATGTAATTGGAAATCCTGAAGATTTGCTTCAACTCCAAAGGTACATAAATACTTTATACACAGTCATTATTTTCACAGGATATAATGAAGTTTACATGAAGGCATAAGCACACAGCAAAAGCTCAGGAGAGCAGTAAAAGTTAAATAAATTGAAGTTAAATTGTTAAGGTACAAGACAGGCCATATTCAGATTTACTGAAAGCAATCGGTTTTGCATCAACTGCTATAAAACTACAGCTGTTCATAGAACTAAAGACTCCTGCTGTCCTAACATAACCATGAGCATACTTTGACTAAGGTGAAGTCATCCCTACAAAACTGTAACAATGGGATATAAAGAAATATGGACTAACAAAGGATTTGTCAATACAACCTCTCTTTAAGACATACAGAGGTCTCAGTGATAACCGGGCAGCGCTGTGTGGCTCTACGAGTTATTCTATGCTCAGTGCTCCTCTAGCAATCTAATTTCTGTTTGCACCATTGCAGTGATAGGTTTTTAATTGCCCCTGTTTAAGAGGAAAAAAGGGAATGATAATGACCAGCAGTGTAATCCTGTGACGGTAAGGCATACCTAAGCCTCATTGATTTCTGTAGCTCTTAACATGTGTTTAACTGTCACAAGACTGAAGCCTTGGTTCATTATCATTCCTCCTTAACCATCATACAAACTGATTTTAAATAGATTGAGGGATTTAATCTGGGGTGTTTTGTGCCCCCCAGACAGAATCTCAGTAAATTGTAGGATATAAAAATGTTGTATATTAGGGGATTTGGGGGGGGGGGGGTGCAAAATAAAGGATATCCCACAATACTACAAAACTGGTATGGATCAGAAATAGATTCATTCATCCCTTGTGAGAGTGAAATCTAACATATTTATAAAAGCCACCCAATGAGCTTGTTTTCTGGGAGAGGTTTTCCCAAATCAAAGACCCCATCTACACTAACCATTTTTAATGCTTCTGTTCTACTGCAATGGCTAGAAAACAAACGTCAACAAAGTGCATGAAAGACAGCTTTTAATGTGCTTCAGTGCTCTGTGGTTTGTGTAGCACCCAGGCCTCAATCTTTTTCCAGAAATCCTATGTAATCATCTGCACAGCAAAACCGCTTTCTTCAATACAGCTTTGAAACAGCTTTAAATAATCAGTATAGATGACGTCTAAACCCAGTTTTTAAGGCACTGCATTGTATTGGGGAGGCAATCTGCCAGTGTCTGTCAGTCCCTTCAGACTTGCAGCACTTTAAATCTAGACTTTACACCATCAGATCTGCCAGAGTTTCATCACAGTTCAATTTCAATTAAGTCACTTGGTATTTACAGCAATGTAACTGAAAGTAGATTTTGGCTCATTATCTCCATAAATCTGAAGTAATATACTAGCGTCTCAAGACATTACTTCATTTTCATAACTAGGAGAAGATTTCATTTCTGTGGATTTGTGTTAAAAGCAATTTGGAAACTTTGCAACAATGATATTACTTACCATAAAAACTGAAAGCGATGAATGTATCATGAGGAGAGACTACTGCGTAATCTTCATATCTAATTCTTCCATCTTAATTACTGTGGGAATTTAAGTGTGTTATTTCTTAAGCACTCTAAAGAATTAGCTCATTTAAGAACATGGTAAGAAAGTATTAAAATTCTGAAATAACCTTTCCCTTTCCTTTTCTTTCTTTCTTAAAATTTGTAGCATGTGTGTAGAACAGGAGATCTTACAAAGAGGTCCAGATAAGATGGAAAAGTCTGGGGGATCACCATGGTCTCACTACCTATGGTTTGCTTTCATTATTGGGACTCAGACAACAAGTTACCCATATTTACTTGAGTCTAATGCACCACTGGATCCAATATACACCTCAATTTTCAAAACCCTGAAACCAAAAAAAAAAAAGTATTTGTTGCCGAATGTGGCCATTACAATTGTTCCCTACCTTAGAACTCCTTTGTTATAAGAATTGTGTTTCCAGAGATGCAAAAGAAAACCCTGGATGCGTCTATGCTGTAGAATGAATTCACTTTAATTGCCTTGGTTCAATATTATGGAATCCTGTGGACTGTAGTTTGACAAGTTTTTGAGCCTTCTCTGTCAAAAAATTAGATGCTTCACCAAACTACATATCCCAGGATCCCATAGCATTGAGTCATGGTTATTAAATTAGGGATGGCATCCCTCAAAGCGGAGCTCCAAGTGCAGCTCCTGAAGCACCTTCCCCTTTTGCTTTGGCTCAGCACTAAGATTACTGTATGACACAGATCCAATGTGAATTTCAATTTTGGCAAGGTCATTTAGCAAAAAAGGTGAGCATTAGATTTGAGTAAATACGGTTAGCTCCCCCAATGTCAATTACAATAATTTATTGAAAATATTCCTGTAAAAAAGAGAGAGGTCAGGATAGCATTTATGAAACTGTGTGAACATGCACAATTTCTATCTCAGGTCATAGCTCAAGGCCACATATAACTTCCAGATTTCAGGTAATACATTCTTCATTCACACAATATCAATAGTAGCAACAATCAAGAGGAACATGGGAAAAATTAAACTAAACATCTTTACCAATAATTAGCTTGCTTTCAAATATACATGATTTTTCTAACATGATGTGACTGTAATGAGAACTAAAAACAAACGCCTGAAATTTTAAAATCTGAAATGTTTTTATTACATCATGTGTATGTGTTTCCCCTCATTGGGGCAGTGCTGAGTGAGCTTTTAAACATGCACATCAAGAATTGTGGCCATTTAACACACCCTATAAACATAAGATTCAATAACAAGTATTGATCTTATGTTCCTGGAAGAGTGGTTCCTGGCCTCAGCTGTGAGTGGTTACGCCTCTTGATGTTCATAAACTCAAGCATCGAGTCAATGAGTAATCATCATTACAGAAAAACTGTGTGCTTTTCTATGGAAATATAATAATGCAAATTCTGTTCAACTATTGTTGTATCATGGAAAAAGTCATCTCTGGTAGCAAATTAGAATACTGCTATAGATGCCCAAAATAAGAATTCTAAAAACCATCAAAGTTACAGAGTCATGGAAGAACCTGGGTTCAAATACTTGTTCAGTTATCAATAATGAAGCTATTGTAAAAACAAACTGAAATAAAAATTATTTACAGGAATGACAACAAAAACAAAACTGATATATATCACAGGGCACACTAGACTGAAATGTGCCTGATTATGTTCCTGTTCTTTCTTATTTTATAAACCAACCCAGGGATCTGGTATAAAGGCATCTGATTATTAGGGATGGGTGATCCATTAAAATGGATCAGAAGTCATTACAAAACTGTTTATAAAGTATAGTTAGTGAAAAATCTATTACTATAACTAGAGTAATGAAATTCTGTTACTATTTGATTATAGTAATGGCTCATAATTACTATAATTGGGGAAACTTCATGGGTTCCTTTCTCCTCATTTTTACAGCTATTCGGGTGACACTCACTACAATGGGAGAACACATTTACCACTCTTAGCCTATCAAATTTCAGAACGTTTCACTTATCTACAGATTTTTGGGAAATTTTCAAGGTTTGTATAAACAACATTTTTAATAATAAGGAAAGATGTTTCGAGTTTGAAAGTATTGTTTCCTGTTTAATTATGTATTCCTTTACTTTGAAAATAGTTGTTCTACCCCGGGAACTTTGTTTTTGCACCAAAACTTTGTGAAATGGGTGGATGACAATGTTAAATTGGTGGACTGGATAGCAAAATGTCCTACAACACAATGTATCTTGTGCAAAGACAACATTTTTGCAGTTTAATAAACGTTTGTCATGCGTCATTGAATGCTGTTATGGCTTTAAGTGGAAAAGTAAATCTTGAATTTATGGACATTATTTATTTATTTTATATTATAAGAATCTATGTCCTCACCAATATAATGTTTCCACATTCAACAATGAGGAGTCACAGGAAACCAATTTTGTATGCATAGAAGTACAAGTTTCCAGCTAAATAACTCAGGTAGTTGAGGGAGAAAAACATCTGCTTGAAATCATGGGCAGCTGGAATCAAGACCCTCTACTGATCACACAACTGATGTATTGGCCAGATGGGCTTTGACTTTCCTTATATCCATAAACATGAATAAATGTAAATTTTCTGGAAAGCAATGGGGACAAGTTGTTTTATTTCAAAGGTAGGGCAATATATAACTATCTGGTTTGCTCATATCATATTTATATTGGTAGAATCTAATTTATTCATTATCTCCCCCAAGTCTGTATTGTAAGGCAGAACACATAGTATCTGGCACATGTTGTACCTGACAAAAGACACTGAACAGGAATGTATGAAAATATTTGGTCATTGGTCTTTCCTCATCTGTATTGTGATGTGTTTTAACATTATATCTTTATTCATTGATAGTATAACTCATGGGCATATCATGCGGAAGAACAAGTTTAAACATCTGCAGCACTTTACACATTAAATTTGTCAAATGACTGTCACCATTATCACCCAGAGATTATTGTTTCTGTATTGTCTCTTATTGGATGGGGCAGGGGGATTAAAAGGAATATTCAGCTATTTTATTGTCCATTTGTATAAACACTAACAACCTTTACACTGGTAGTATGGAAGCTGTATCAAACAGTTTTACCTGAAATTCTCCTCCTATAATTTACTGTTGAACTATAACTTCTGAAATCTAGGCTCAGATTACACAACTGAAAGTAAAACTGGCATTTGTGATGTTTTTTCACTATTTATACTTATTCAGCTTGTAATCCTATGTGCTAATATTACAATTTCCTTTCTTCTTTTCTTTTGATCGAAATTGAGTTTGTCTTCAAAAGATGTCTGTCTACAATAGTTGATGTGACAATCTGTTTATTGTCACTTATCACAAATTAGATATATAGGAGCAATGACTAATTCATATGTTTCTATACCACGTTATGGTGGAAAATTACTCACCATTTATCATATATTTTAGCATTTTGGATACAGTTTGGAGATAGTATTAGAATGAATCATTTGACCTCTCACATTAAAAGGTGAATTTAAAAATAAAAAGCTAGTACAAAGAATAAAAAAAATAAATTTTCACTTGAGTATTTTGTTACTTTTCAAACAAAACACTGGAATGGATTAAGAGTCCCATTGGTCCTGCACAACATAAATGTTTTCTTCCGAAAGAGTAGTTCATTCCATACCTTGAAACCCCAAAACTAAACTGTCCCTAGTCAGATTAGCATTTCATTTAAAAAAGAAATAACTTAAATATGTATCCACTAACTTTTTGGAACATGAGAGGTGGAGCAGGGGTTCAATAGAGGTGTTGAGTGAGAATGTTGCCCCTCTGATAAGAATTCTCCGAGCCAAACAATTGTTGATAGTGGTGGAAATTTAGGGCTAGTTGCCTTCACACTATACATTTTAGTCTTGTTAAACCATTGGTTTGTTCTAGAAGACCAAACACTTAATATAACACACGATTATTCATCAATGCTTTCTTATTATTTCAAAAACTTGTTTGAAATTTTCTGTCCTATATTCAAATGAAGTAGCACCAAAGGTGTAATTTGTACTATTAAACATGGATGTATATTTACACTGGATGCACCAGTGTGTATGTGTGTGTGTGTACACACCAATTTAATTCTAAAATCAGAATGAGTGTAGTTTTGTGTTTCTCCCATATTACATTTCAGATTAAAATTGTATATATAGGTTGGTGGCAGGGGGAGGGGGAGATACCCAGCAAAGAGCTTTGTGTCCCATCAGTTTAGATTGAAGGAGAATCATCACAAGTGAAATGATCTACTCAGGGTTGAATCCATTCTCTTAAAAAAGACATTTCAAATTGGATTGCCCATTCATCTTGAAAGTACCCAAAAGAAGATGTAAAAACATTTTCAAAAATTAATTAAAGACACATTGCTGTCAGCTCTAGGAAAAGAATAAAAGTCGAGAGATTAAGAGCCAAGCATATCTTTCTGAATTGTAAAATGGGTTTATAGGTCTTCTAATAACAACTTTTACTCAAACCTTACATAAATAGGCTTATGTGATACAAATATTACGTGGGCTATGTGGAAACTACAACGTCCATAATCATGTTTAGGGATTACTTGACAGAACAGAGACATTTCATTTCTATTGGACCTAGGGATTACAGAAAAGAAACATCTAATATTCCATTTTTTAATTTCATGCATTTTTTATTTACCTTTAATGATGCTGTATATATTCATCATCCTGAAATATTAAAACAGTATGAAAAAAGTAATAAATTGGTGGAAAATTTAAGGAATGGGAATGCAACAGCACGCAAATCATACACTATCAAGTGCTTGATACACATTTAAAATTACTGCCTAGTACGGCAAAGCCAAATTCCTGGCAGATTTCTGAAGCGCAAAGTCACAATAAGAAGATCAGCAGAACAGCCTGAAATAATAGAATATTCATCCCCCTAATCCATATGCAATTCTTTAGGGCTTTTTTTTAACAATGCATATGAGGTCTGACTGTATTCAGGATTTAAATAAGTTGTCTCTCTTCCTCTCTCCACCCCTCCTCCCTCTTTCGTTTTCTCTCTCTCTCTTCTCACACACAATCACACTCTATTTTTGTTTAAAAATGTATATACAGTTATCATTTCTGCTCTGCTGCACTCACGATGACAAGGTTAGCACATCTTCTCACACCTCAAATAAAACAATCACTTTTTAAAACAACAAAAGTGTTAAAAGAAATACATTTATTCATACACAGCCTAAAAAAGATAGTCCTATTTTGGTTTATGAAAAATAAACGTTGTATACTTGTTACTTCCAAGTAATTAGAAAGTCATCTAATGTTTTAAATTGTACTTGCGCTTTATGGACAAATAAATTGGGGGGAAATACACCTGACAGGAAATCTTTGAAATCATGAATATTTTTCCAGATACCTGTAATTTTAGACACATTATTTAGAGCAGGGATAGTGACCTATGGCAGACTAAATCTGAGAAAACCCAAGACACATCTGCTAGTAATGCTAACACAGCAAATATCACTGTGGATGTAAAAAAGGCAAAGAAAAACATGCTTTGTGTAATATAAAAATCCAACTGGTTTGGATATGAAAAGGGGAACAACCATGAGGCCTTCATATGCATCTCCCACTTTCAGCTTTCAAGAGTTCTATATTGCAAGGGTATATTTACAATCCTCCAATGGCACTACCTTTCTGTGATGGTGGGATCGTGTCCTCCTGTGAGGCAAGAGGCTATGCTGAGTATAGTAATACTATACTCAAGGAGGATATATAACCCCCCCCCCCCTTTGAATATTTTGAATACTATGAAAACCCCGTGATATCCAAAATGAAACAAGAAATAGTATTAGAAAACGAAACTCCCAGGTCAGATGACATTTAACGAACAACTGGGATACATCAGAGGACAACTTCAAGTAGCACTGTGGCTAATGATGTAATTGGTCTGCAGCTGAAATATCCATTGATATGCTCAGAGATTAAAGAAAATCCCAAAGCTTCACAACATATATAAGTATATCAAATGCGAGAAGCATGAATCAGAGGAAGCTAGATATAGAAAAACAAGAAATTGACTATATAAACATTACTATACTTGAGGTGAGTGAGCTATTTGTTTAATTTGGATGCTGAACATATAATACATAAAGCAGAAGTAGACTCAGAGGAAGGAAGCATTAAAATTGGTGGAAGGAATGTCGACAATTTAAGATATATAGATGATACCATACTTGGAATAATTAATGAAGAAAATCAAGTAGAAAAGTGAAAAAGCAGATAAATATTAAGAAAATAACAGTAATGATTTAAGTAACTTTAATCTCAACTCAATTCAACTCAAGTCACATAATTCTATAATTTTCATACCTTCACTCAGTAATTAATCAAATTGAAGTCCACAGTCAAGAAATATAAAGATTAGTCCTGGGAAGGACGGTGAAGGAACTAGACAAGAATGTCAAGTGTAAAAATATATCACTGAATACCAAGGTTAGAAAATAACCAACCCATTTGAAATGTAGTGCTGGAGAAAAGTTCTATGGATACAGTGGACTACTAAAAGACAGATAAATCAAGGCTACAATATCTGTAGAAGGAGGATCACTAAGGTGAGACCATATCATGTGAAGACATGACTCACTAGAAAAGACCTCACAACCTTTGAGGATGCTTGCCATAAATGCAAGCGAAATGTCAGGAGAGAATGCCTCTAGAACATAGCCATATAGCCCAACAAAACCTACAACAACCCAAAGACCCTAAACTTGGGAAGGAAGAAGGCAGTACAAAAAGTAAAGGAACACATTACAAATGGATAGACTCAATCAAGGAAGCCATGGTCACGGGTCTGCAAGCCTACAGGGTAACTTGTAGGTCTCTCATCCATAGGGTTGCCATAAATCAAAGTTGACTTTATGGAAGTTACCAAAAAAAAAAAAACCAAAACACACACACACACAAATTGGTTTGAATTGGCTTCCCACCTCAATTCTAAAGCAGGTCATTTATATTTTGGATTCAGCCACAAGCCTGGAAAGTTTAAACCTTGGCCAAAAGTGCAATAAAAGTTAAGGCTCAGTCATTAATCTAGCGGTAGCCAACTGTAGTACTAGCTGTAGCCAATAGGCCTGGGTAACAACGGAAAAATTTGTTTCTAAAATCGATTCGTTTTTTGGGGTTTTTTGCGTTTCGATATTTAAAAGAATTCCGAAATTTTCCTTAAAAAAAGTTCGATATTTACGAAATTTCGTAAATGGTAAAAAAATTACAAAACAATAACGAAACAATAACGAATCGATTCGTTAATGGCAGCCGCGATCGCGCAATACGCTAAAAAAACTTCTGAAGCTTCCCTCTCCCTCTGTTGTTGACTGTTGGTGTGATATTATAATTTTTTTCACTAATTAAACAAAAAACAACTATAAAACTTGCCCCAGACATGCAGAAATAATAACGAAACGAATACATAATGAAATACGAAGCATTTACGAAACGAATTGAAAAATTCGTTTCGTTTTTAAGTTGCTCCAGAATGGTTCGTTATCGCTTTGTTAACAAAAAAAATAACGAATTTTTAACGAATTACGAATTAACGAAACGAAACCGCCCAGCCCTAGTAGCCAACTAGCCATTACATCAGACACCAGATCTGGCAATGGTGACACACATCTTAGGGTTTGTACGTAGTGACCAGACAACCCATATTCACCATTGATACACCACTGTCTGTTTCCACAGTGCACAGAGACTTCCAATGAGTATCCTGGGTTTTTGCGGTTTAATCTGTCTTTGTGGAATTTAGGAAAGATATACTGTGGAGATCACTGTAAATTCCTTGGTTTTCCTGCTACATCCTGTCCAGGTCTCATCATTTCCTTCATTTTCCATTAAAAATGAGAACTTTATGTATTTCCATGTGCAAAATACACCCTGACTAACTGAGTAGGGAAGTGGCAGTAGCAGGGTCCTTATTCCCAGAGAGCCCTGTGCTGTGTGCCCTTGTGGTGTGCCTCGGGCTGGCCAGCCACTCTGGGGCAGCCCCCACCCTATGCCCCGGACCTCTTCCTTCTAGTCTGCCTGCTGCATATAGAAGTAGGTGTCCTGGCTCTCCCAACTCAATTGCTAAACAAGTTGTGGTCTTTGATTATCCCAACATCTTGTGTAATACTATTGCAGTGGGGGTGTGGTGGGTGGTTGTCCTTGCCCACACAGTCACATTTTGTGCCATGTGTTCTTAAGTCAAGATAGTGATTCCCAAACTTCGGTTGTCCAAGAATGTGGAGTGACCTGCTGGAAGAGATCCAACAACTAATTCAGCTGTCAGAATTTAAGACACAATTGAAGAGCCATCTCTTCTGGCACATTTATCAAATCAATTTTAACTTGTAAATTGTAGTCTGCATTTTATCAGTAATTTTAATCTGCATTTTACTTGTGCATATTTTATATGTATTTTAAGAATGTTTTACCAAGTTATACCCCACCTTGAGCTGGTGGATAATAAATAAATAAATAATCATCATCATTATGGATTTCATAGAATTATAGAATCGTAGAGCTGGAAGAGACCTCATGGGCCATCCAGTCCAACCCCCTGCCAAGAAGCAGGAAAACTGCATTCAGCTCTAATAATTCCTGTCAGCCAAACTAGCTGGTGTTTCTGGGGGGTTGAATATCAAAACATCTGGATGATCAATGGGAAACACTCATATAAGCAATGGTGACACTGACCAATTTATCAGACTAGCCAGGTGAAACATTCTGCTTTGCCTTGCTTTGTTGCCAAAATGACAGGCAGCTGGGGTGCATCAGTCACCCCTGCACCACTCCCTCACAGAGATACTTCCCCCATCACACAGGGCAAGTGTTGCCCTGGTGGCACAGAAGTGTGCTGACTCCATCAGAGCCAGCACAACATGGGAAGCCTCTCATGTTGGGAGGGAAGCGCCAAATGCTTCTGTGTCAGTTGGCCTCCACAGGAAGTTACTTTATGTTGTATGATGGGTGGCAAGCCCATCCATCCTCCATCTGGAGTGGAAGCATCATAGGATGTGTCATATGATGAGGCCGTCAGTGTAGTTCAGATTTAGATTGCAAGCGTTTACCACAGGGTACTACTGAATGAGGATTGGTCATAGTTATTAAAGGCAAACACAAAAGCACTGTGTAAATATACTGTGCTGAGTGAACAGCAGTATCGAGCATGTAAAATGATACAACTTAGCAACCAAATGCCTGCATGTATGCAAGCAATGTTTGCTAACTGTGAGGGATCCTTGGGCCAGAGATGTGAAGGCCCAGAAAAAAAAAATCTGGCCCTCTAATCTCACAAACTGCCGACAACTTTAGATGGATGCAGGGTTTGTGTGACAAATTTGCTCTTTCCCCTACAAATTATTTTTTAAAAAATCATTCTGGTTTCCTATGATGTAAAGAAAGTTTTTGTGCCTTTCCTGATTAATCTCCTAGCTAATGTTTAAAACGGTGACTTTTTGGCACAGAGCACACTTGACCAAAGTAGTTTGAAGCTAAGTAATGTCTAACTATTTATAAGATTCGTCATACTTCCTTTTTTAGAAATGGCATTTAGATTAGCTATAGGGCTAATTTATTGTCTTGTAACTCCTTTCTGTGTCTTGCATGCAGTATTTGAATCACATAAAAAGAAAACTATATGCATATCAGCTTTCCAATAACTGATCTCATCCAGGAAGGGATGCCAAATTATCTAATTCTGGATGTAAGGACTCAGGTTAACTCCTTAGGCTCACAGTTCTTGCCATTTAAAGTGATTTTGCTGCTAAATTGGTACGGATGTCTACCCCATGGCTCAAGCACTTTCCTTTTCCCTCTCTGTTTGGATCAGCATAATCTCTGATGGAGTACTTTACTATCAGACCTTTATGGAACTTCTTTGATTTTTCAAGCAGCTCCAAATACCACTACTGCCATTGTAAAAGGAAATAGTGAAGATTTTTATAAGCTGTTCATCAGAGCTCAAATCTTCTGATAATAAAATCCTTGTAGGAGCCCAAGTGCCTTCACCTCAAGGTTCAGCTGTGTTGACTTCAATCAAAATTACGCGGTATGTGCATGAGAAGAGTCAGCTACAAAAATATCCACTGAAAAGAATGAGATTTGTGTTTTTTTGTTTTGTACACTTATGCTACATAATTTACAAAGGCTGGAAAACACCTTTGAATAAATTTGCCAATGCTTTATTACCATTGAACACCAGTGGATTGGGAGAATATGAAATCTTTCCACTGGTGGGGATTAGATCATTTAACACATTTTGTCTCTTTGCCTAAAGCATTAGGTAAAAGGTCATGAAGACAACAGAAGAAAAGAGCTAAAAATCACAGCTAAATCTGGCATATACAATCCCACATACTTGAAAGGTGTTGGCACAAGCTGCTACCAGGGTCATCTATAACAGTGATGGTGAACTTCAGCAGATCTGGGGGCCAGTGTTTTGCTCTGGGTCCCCTGGGGGCTATGCAGAATAACAATACTACCCCCAAAAGTGGGAAGACTGAAACTAGAGAGAAGGCCACTTCTTGTTCTAAAAACTGATGATTTTAATGTTAAACAGTACAGGATGGGGCATCTACAACAAACATAGGAGAGGCAATGCTTATTTTTTGTCAGAAAAATATTAGTACTCATAGAGAGTTGAGAGGAAAAGTTAGGAGTTACAAAAACAGTTCTAGATCCAGACTTCACTCATGTGTGTTTATCCAGTTTACATACAGCATTGTTCATATAGATTTGTAAGCAAGGACAAGCCAAAACCAAGTGTGCTGTATCAGGCCTGTAGCCAGGATTTCGATTTGGGGGGGGGGGGGCTGAGTCTGAGTGAAAGAGGGTCTACCCTAGCAAACCTTTTGTATCGTTACCCCAATACCCCCATGCATATGGGATATATTGAGTATGGTAATCAGATCATGATATGAATAAACGTAACAGTTCAAATAATGCACCAGTAAGGCCTTTTCGTGAACCACCATGAGAGTTTCGGGGGGGGGGGGGGGAAGCCCCTCAAGTCCATCCCCCCCCCCCCCCGGCTACATGCCTGTGCTGTATGAACCATTCTCATTTTAGTCATGACACCCATACAGATTATTAGGTGGGAATATATAATCATAAAATAATAGAATCATAGAGTTGGAAGAGACTTTGTGGGCCATCCAGTCCAACCCCCACCAAGAAGCAGGAAAATAGCATTCAAAGTACCCCCAACAGATGGTCATCCAGCTTCTGTTTAAAAGTCTCCAAAGAAGGAGCCTCCACCACACTCCAGGGCAGAGAGTTCCACTGCTGAACAACAGCTCTCACAGTCAGGAATTTCTTTCTAATATTCAAGTAGAATCTCCTTTCCTGTAGTTTGAAGCCATATAGGTGAGACTTTCCTATGACTGCTCCCAGACTCTGGAATGTCTTCTCTAGGGAGTTGGGATGTACTCGTTGTACTTCTAATAAAAACTTTTCATACAGGTTTTTGGGATGTGACTGTCTAGGAATCTAAAAAAACAACTTTTAAATATTTTTCTATATGTGTTTATTATTATGTTTTTACATTTTTGTAAGCTACTTAGAGAAAAAGATAGGATTTTTAAAAACCTACTACAACACCAGCAAGTACCAACAAATATATTATGTAGAAACAACCTAGTGCAATCAATCCCAACAACTTGTCTAGTATTTTATCCCTAGTTAAACTAGTGAACAGCTGTCCATCAGCATTATACTTCATTAAAAAGTTGCTTGAATAATTTATAAAGCTACACTTCCCCCATTCTGAAACTAAAGTTGAGAGGCAGAAAGTTCTCACCACTATATTTTTCCTGAATATGAAATAAGTTGCTTTTACCAGTGATTAACATAGTTTTTCTATTAGCTGATATAATAAGGCCAATGCTTTTGGAAGTACTTCAGAGAACTTAAGTAAAACAAATAAGCTCTTGAACTTTGAATATCTAACAAGAAAAGCTATTGATAAGTGTGACTTTACTTGGTAAATCTTAGTCACTGGCAACTTTAATACAACAATCTCAGGGACAATTCAGAGGTCAGCTGCTCAGGCAGTTCAATGAGACTGCAGAATTAATTTCTTTGAAAACATCTGCAACTGAAAACTATGGCCCACGTAGTTTTCTTTAAAAATGCATAGAAGATCTTGGTTGTCTGTATTGTTTGATGATATACAAGGTTGGGATTTGTGTGGCCTTTCAAATGTTTTCAATGGCAATTACCAACATTCTTAGCAATGGCATTACTGGATAGGGCTAATGGGATTTGCAGTCCAACAATATCTGGAGGAGCACACCATTCCATCTTTGTCACAAGGGTTTCTGTAGCTGATATGCAGCCTTATTCTATTCATGATTTCTTGTGGGGAGGGAAATCCCATTATTTCAAATGTGTATGCATATGATTGCAGGCAGAGATTCTTGCTGGTTTCTGTTAAAAATCCCCGAGATGCTGTAGGCCAGAATGGATCCCACTGCCATGTGATAAAGTACTTCTCATGCAAGAAATAGCTTTGAAAAATCTCTGAAATACTATCACTTATAATTGGGTTTAATGCATAAAATGGCTGAGTAATTTAAATGTTTGAAAAAGAAAACAGTCTTTCCTAGAGTTTATGAAGTGGTAAGCTATTTCTCACAACGATTAACTGTGAATCATTATTTCAAACATGAGCATCTAGGAGCATATGCTCCATACCACTGATGCTGTGAGGGAGCACTTATTAACCAAATTAGTAGGTTCAATTTTCATCATCGCCTGATTTTTTATAGCAGCAAAAGTCTGCTGACCTTTGTAATAATTTCTGGTTTTTACTAGTGGAATTAATTCATATTTTGGCCATTTCTAAATATCCTTTTGAACTGCTAACTGAAACAAAATAGCCTTTGTGGAGTTAGTATTTACTAGAACCTCCCTTTTTAAAGTGTAGTAAAAAGCCTCTGTTGGACTGGAACAAGATTACATCCAACCAATGGCACAGCCCTAACATGCTCAGTCAATGGTAAAGGATGCTGCAGTTTGATCATTCCCATCCCTGGAATTACTATGAAGACAAAATCAAAATTGGAAGAGTGCCGTTCTCCTGCAACACATGTCTGAACAGGATTAGCCAGAATAGAGAGACCAAATAATATCCACATTTGAAGGATGAATAAAAAAGTCAACCCTTTGCTGCTTCACTTTTTTCACCCACAATGGTAGTAAGGAGTAAGGCCTAATAGCTAAGCCTATTTCAGATGTCATTCCCCCATGAAAACTGGCTGTCACAGCCTCTTTGCTCCATCTCAAGCACCTCCACATTGCTGAGCTCCACTCTTGCTGAAAAAGAAGGTGAGGAATGAGGAAGGAACCAGAGATGCCTTTATTTCTTTGGTTTTAGAAGGGAGGAATAATGGGGTGGGAACTTTACCTTACTTTTTGACACTACCTTCATGTTGCATCCCTATTACAGCACTGATCATTGTATAAGTCAACCCAAAACATTGACTTGTGCACAAGTATATACAGTATACACTGTAAGTATTCAAGAACAAAAAAAATATTAAAACAAGCCTGTAAAAGACATTTGATGTAAATTGAACTGTTCTGCTGTGCCTTGAAGTTCCAACATATAAGCAAAAATACGATGTATAGGTGTTGACAAAACAGTGCAAGGCAAGAAAGGCAATCTTAGCATACATGGCAGGCATCTCTTAGTACCACAATGTTTCCCGGTTGAAAAAGATATTATGTAAGAGAAGCAGGTCCCAGTCCATATATGTTACTATAATAGACATTAAGAGTCCTCAGTATCAGAAGGTAGCACCTCTCAGTGTGGCAAAACCCATCATTAGCCTAGACCCACGTAGTTTTATTGTACAAATAGCCTTTCAACCATTGAATTGATCTTTTCTAATCTTTTTGAAACTCTGTATCCTGCCAGAATATCAACCGAGGCTACTGAATCGTGCATCAAAAGTATGAGCTGTATTGAATAGGGGGAAGATACAGTGGACTGTCCCAAAATGGATGGAAGCACCATGCACAGTGTAAGCCATTCCACATAATTTTGGATGAGGTGAGAATTGGATGGGGAAAATAGTTCACATGAAATGTTTTGTATTGGTACTCTTTTTATATAGGTACTGTACTCCAGGGATAAGCCTTGGATTGTGTGATTTTTAAATAATGCCGACTGTAAACTGCTCTGAGTCACCTGCAGGCTGAGAAAGGCGGTATATAAATACAGTAAGTAAGTAAGTAAGTAAGTAAGTAAATAAAATTGATGTGTTTTAATTATGTGATTTTAAAGTAATTGTGGTTTTTCTATATTATGTATGTTTGGCATCCAATCGAGCCTGTTGTAAGCCCCCTGAAGCCCCTTCAGGGTGAGAAGGGTGGGATATAAATGAAGTAAGTTAATAAATAATACATTATTGTGGTTGATGACTGCCTATAAGTGACTAAGTGATTGCATGGCTTGTACGCATCCCAGAAGTGTATCTCAGAATACAGTTTATTTTCTTTGTCATTATTTTTAAAATTACATAAACCTTGTGTCTGCTTATTTGTTATCTAAGGAAGAGAATGTTTATATGTGTGGAGTAAACACAAAATGTTAATTATAAAGTGGTGTATTATTCAGATAACTCTGTAGATAGTTTAGCCTAAGACTTCAGAGAGTGGTGAGACCCATAACACTATGTAACATAATTTGAAAAATGTTATGTTCCTAGTTTGAAAGTGTTATTTCCTGTTTAACTGTGTGGTACTTTGAAAGTAGTTGTTACACTCCAGAAACTTCTTTTTTGTGGTTGCCACAAACTATGTTTAATTGGTTGAGACTCTTTGAGATATTTATTGAAAAACTATATAAAATGTGCTGCAGGGTGTCCTACAAAAATAAAGCTTTTTCAGTTTAATAAACTTTCCCCATGTTTTAATGATAGAACTAATTAGAAAATGACATTTATAAACCAGGAACAAAAATTGTGTTACATAGTGTAATGGGATACAGAGCTCACTACTGAGGTACATCTCATATTTGATCCCATAACCAATGAAATGATGGTTTTCCCTTACCCCATTTTCCATAGACCCTGGCGCATTCATTCTTTTAACAAATTATTAAATGTGTACACACAAGTCACATGTGGTTTCTTTATAGGACAAAATGAATGATGGGTTTGCAGACTACATACAGAGAAATTACTTGCACTTGCCTTTGGAAGCTGGTAACTATAATCTTGTATCAACAATGGACTCTTTTTCTTTTTTTCACTCTTGATGTGAATCTAAGCTGAGGAGTCAGGACTTCTGCAAAAATGGGGGGAAATGAATTGAAAAGCTCTGTTTTTTAATCTAAGAGAACTCCTCTCTAGGAATGTCTGGATTCTCCAGCATGATTCTATGGTCAGCTTCCAGGAGACACTGACCTAGAGTCATGCTGGAAGACCTACAAATTCCTAGAAAATTAAATCCATCGATAATCAAATCCACAAAAGTTGAAACCACAAACGTGAAAGGTGAAGAGTGCATGTTTTAATGAAAACAGCTAGAAAGGCTGAATTCTTAAACTGAAAACCAGGCTGCAACATTGCTTAACTCCTTTTCCTCCATCCAAAATGTTTCTCCTCCCTGTTCTTCCCTCAAGCGACAAAGAAAACTGCTCCATGTTTTTATCCTTCAGGTGGAATGCAACTTACAGAAACAACATAGAATAGGGTGTGGAATTAGTCCACCACCAACACTTCTCTGTTCAAGATGACAGAATCTGCATCTGCCTTTTTGCTTAATAGAAAAGGCTTTTTTTAATGAGGTTCAATCAAGAAGGCCTTCAAAACAGTACAGTGCATACCTAATATGAAACATTTCCTATTATCACTTCAGAACTTTAAGATAATTTAATCATGGAATCTCAGCCAAAGCTGTAGTCATATATTGGTTACTATCAATCAGACACTAACATTATTGTAAGAGATGCTGCATGCCTTGCACTTTTGTTTCATTTGTCATTCAGCTAAAAGGAAGTAATCCAAAGATACTGCAAAACTGAAAATCAATTTACTTCATTTCTTGTAGCATAGCTATAGTAAATTACTGTTTTCTCTACTCTAGATTTAATTCTGGGCATTACATTGTCAGAGTTGTCCATTAAAGCTTGTATATCAAAACCCATGCTGTGGCAGTTTATAGATATTTTGGCATGAATCACCACTGAAATTTCAGTGAATAAAAATGGGTCCTGGAATGGGGGTGAGAGTAGCAGGTGATAGTAATACCCCAAGAGTAGGCCATGGGAACTGACCCCCCTCCCCACGAAAGCATCGGATAAAACTAACCTGTGCACACTTGTTTAAACTACTTTATTTATTTATGTATTTATTTATTTATTTGCGATATTTGTATACCACCCTTCTCAACCCTCGAACGGGACTCAGGGCAGTTCACAGTGTTGGCAACAATTTAATGCTATCGATAAAACCAGTATATAACATTAAAATAGACCCCTAATAAAACATTAAACATTATAAAAAACACTTCACATAAAATAATATCAACCTATCACACAGAGACATAACTGTTGTCATAAACAGTCCTGGGTCATGGCACTTTCAACTTTCACTTTAACTTTAAATATTCCTATGATGGGCCAAACACTTGGTTCCACAGCCAAGTCTTTAGTTGTCTCCTAAAGGTCAGGAGGGAGGGGGCTGACCTGATCCCACTTGTGAGGGAGCTCCACAGCTGTGGGCCACCACTGTGAAGGCTCTGTCCCCCATCCCCACCAACCACACCTGTGAGACCAGTGGGGCTGAGCGCAGGACCTCCCCGGAAGACCTTAATCTACATTCAGACAGGTAAGTTAAGCACACAGAAAGAATTCTAAGTACACAATGTGCCTTCACGCTTAAGGATGATTAAATGTTCGTGGATGGGAGAAATAATTTGGCCTCTCGTGAATGATGGAAGCTTCATGGATTGTTTATCTGGGTATTTTAGATTGTAGAAGGAGGTAGACTTACTTGTCCTGCCCTCCGTCATCCGAGAAAAATAAGATTTATGCCCATAAGTATTTTTCACTGCATATAATGTGGCCTTATCATAGTGTGCATAATGGGCCAGGACAGCTTGCAACAGCCATGTTCTACTTTGTATATTTGAGAATAGTCTTGGGGATCGGTGAGTGGGGAAAGGCCTCCTAGAGCATTGTGACTCATTCTTGAAATATGCATTCATAATTATGTTTTTTTCTGTAATTTCTGTTTATACTCTGCATATGTTCTGAAGCGAACTTTAGAGCTTTGGGATATTGGGATATTGATGGTTTTGATCACGGAATTATGGAATCAGAAAAGATTCTAAGTACCATCTAGTTCACCTCTGAAAAGGTTGTCATGTAACTCCTGATTAGAAATTTCCAAGTTCATCATCTGCAAGGCAATAGACAGCATATGGACAGACCCATGCGATAGTAGGCCAGCCAGGATCAGACCTAGTTTTGCTGTCCACATTGCCAGGAAGCCATAGGATACTCCAAAGTTTCAGGCAAATTCAGTATTTCCTGAGCTTTTGTAAAGTGAGGCAAAACTGGATTAACTCACAACGTTTCTCCAGTTCTGGTAATTATCATAGCTTAGTCACCAGAAGTGGTCAGCCAGGAGCCATATCGGGATTAGTATGGGTTTTAATGCCTTTGTAGACAGGCAGAAGAGGCTATCAACACTGCAGTGCAACTTTAACTCCATATATCCATCCTATGGATTCCTGGGATTTGTAGTTTGTGTGGCATAAGATCTCTGTGACAGAGAATGTTACATGTTTCACATAACTGCAAATCCCATAATTATATAGCACTGAGTCATGGCAGTTAATGTGGTATCAAATTGCTATAATTCTACATTGTGGATACAACCTAACTCTTGTAAGAGACTAAAGTTTAGCTTTTTGTCTTAATTCCCTTTGTGTATCCCATTTTAATACTGGAGAAGTCGTATATGTGTTTTAATTGCTTATGTATTGAGATTGTTTCTATTTTGATGAGATGTGTTTTCTTGTTTACCTGTGCAGCACTGAATTTTGCCAGATTTGTAAGCTGCCTTGAGTCCCATTCGGGGTTGATAAAGGCGGGATGGAAATGAGGTAAATAAATAAATATGTACATACCTAAGTTAGGAAGCCACAAAAATGCCTTTGTGCTATTTATTTGTTTTTTCTGCACACATCGTTTTCCCCCAGTCATACTCAGTATGCATTGCCCTAGAAAGACTGTAAATATTTTGTCAGAATTTGTTATGGTCACATCACTCATTTCCTCTGGCAGTCCCAGGTAAAGGATTACCAAAGTTCTCACTGAGCTAAGATCTTAATATACAAACAAAATGTGATTTCTTTTAAAAAGACAAAACACCACAGAAAGCTGCACTTTCTTACTACAATTTTTTCATTGTCTGGAAACTTTTAAAGAGCATTTCAATGTATTTATCACAAGGTGCTATTAGCACACCGCTCACTTCAAGTGTTACCAATTCATGGACAGATTAGAGGGCACATTAATAACATAGTTAATATGAAGTGTTTAGAGCCTTTACGCCGGTGACAAATACGACTC
Organism: Anolis sagrei; assembly: GCF_037176765.1. Classification (NCBI taxonomy): domain Eukaryota; kingdom Metazoa; phylum Chordata; class Lepidosauria; order Squamata; family Anolidae; genus Anolis; species Anolis sagrei. The sequence goes on from NC_090021.1 coordinate 35,182,433, forward strand.
AGCCAAATTTCCTGACCATTGAGGCCACGGAGGAACAATTTGGTAGATTTCATCAACAGTTCTAATTATGTTCCTGTCAAGTTGAGAACAAAGCAATCCATAACTGGGGGGCTGCTTAGAGACAGTGGCACATAAGAGTAATTTATGCCCGAGACAGAGGACCCTTTCTGTTGTTAGTGTGAACAACGTTCGACTAACAAGTGGGTTCAAAAAGGAATTTATTAAGTCAAAATGAGAGCCTTTTAGCTCTGATTGTCTTTTCAGGGACAAACGTAGGAGGCACTAGAAGACAAGGACTTCTGGTTAAGGGATGTCTACGACAGTACCGTATACTTTCAGCAACAACATATTGCAAGTACATTTTCAGCTATAAGGCTCAACTTTATTTTTTAAAGATTTATGCAGCCAGATTCAAGACAATTAACAGAATGTTTACACACAACAAAGAAAGTTATTATCTAACTATGGTACTGATACAGATGTTCATCTACACAAACACTGTATGTTTGTAGACATTTCAATCTGCGGGATGTCAGCAGCATCACAGAAGCAGAATATTGTAAAAATACCCTTTCATGGGGGCTATAAATAATGCACCATCAAAATACGCAAAGGGATCATTAGCAACTGTAAACTGAAATGACATGATACATTTTGCACATTTCATAAGACAGCAGATGTAGGGATGGGGGCAGGAGCAGAAGAGAAAGGACTTGAAGTGGGGAGAGCTCTTATGTAATTTTCCATCATTTTCCACTGTGATCTGTATTGGGCTGCAGTTTGTGTTCTTTCAAACAGGGTAATTTTATAAATGACATTCTTATTAGATGTTGTGAAAAGGGAAATATGCCTCCCTGGTGTGAGGGAAAGAGTTATGATTGGAAACATATCATCAAGATTGAAATCTCTTTTTTTGTGTGTGTCTAATACGTTGTGCATTAACATAAAATGATGCTTAGTTAATTAAATTCAGAATAAAATAGAAAATTACAGAAAATGAAAAATTAAGTAAACAACTGGGCAAAATGAAGCTGTTTAATAATAGTCATTAGTGATTTATTAGTAAAGTATTATTATTATTATTATTATTATTATTATTATTATTTTCTGCTTCATTTTAAAAAGCAAAACAGTGGTACTCCTGGATAAGAATTTTGGCAACAAATGGTCTTTACTTTCATAATAGATTAACATCTTGAAACGGAACTGGATGAAGGCCAATTAACAAGATTAATCCAGAAGTGCTATCCAACTGTAGCTCAAATGGTTCTGAATAGGGAATTAAGATCAGATTCACCATCTGAGGGTGATTGTGAATCTATCACTGTTATTAGAGGCTTGGCTAGTGACATGATATGATTTTTATCATCTTCAACTACAATCCCAATCCAATCCCAATTTAGATGAAATATACCTGTCTTCAATTGATGGTAGTCTCTTACATGAATTAGTGCATGGAAATAACTCTGGATATGGCTTGAAAACTTCATTGGTTATAAAAGGGGAGAGCAAGAGTTTTAACTGGGATCAGACCCTATACATATATGCTTAGCCCGCTGTTTCCATGTATTCCACAGTTTCCATCACCCATGAAGATATTTATTTTTAAATACAAATAGCAAACCTCGACTTTTCCATTTTATATAAGGGACGGTATTTTACTATGTCATTGCATACAATGGGGCTTAAGCATCTATGGCTTTTGATGTCAATGGGGGAGGGGACATCCTGGAACCAAACCCCACCTGATACCAAGGGCCCTCTTTATTATATTTCCACTGGAGTTTTATTATTATTATTTCGGGCTAAAGTTAATAGTAGTCCCAACTTCTTCACACTCATTAAGAAAGAAAAATGATATCTCAACCTCAAGTTCCAGTCATAATTTTGAATTCTGGAAATCTCCCAGGACTGTCACAATGTGTGCTCATGGTTGAACATCTAGAATAATGTACTGGATGATAACAATTGTTAAGTTATTTTGTTCAATTGGGATTTGTTAAAGTGGAACCATTTTTTTTTCAACTGAAGCATTATGTCTGGCACCATAACACCAACCAAAATGGATATATGTGATAAAGGATATGAAAGCCTTTGACAATACAATATGACTTTAGTAGTTATGTGTTGCTGGTAAGTGAGTTTTGATACAATGAGCACAGAAAACTATGTGCGATTTTCAATGGTGAGTTAAAAATCAAAAGCTCCCAGTTCATCTTTAGACTTCACTATTTTTATGGATTTTTCTCCTTTTTGTTTTTCCGTCCCAAAATCAGATGAAGAAACCAGTCTATCAAGACTGTAATCACTCAGCAGGAACCTCCTAGAAGGACAATACAGCCCACAGTCAGGCAGCAGAAAAACAAAGGAAATCTATCCCACCTCTTCTTTATGTTGTTTAAAGAGGCTTGGTGTGAACAAATCTTCCTGGTAGTCCCCAACAATGTCTTACTCATTCCAAGCAATCACCAGTTTCAGCATCAAGTAGTTCAGTGGAAGTATAACTGGTAGCATCAATAGAGTAAACCCAGCATGCAAAGATTTTGGGCTCATTTAAAGTCCTTGTGCTGCTAAATCAAACATGTCAGGGCAATAGCAAAAAAAATATGCTATTTTCCAAAATGAAAGCTGGTGAATGGCTGAAATTGGTATAAGCGACAGAGAGGAAGGCAATGGAAGGAACAGAAGCAACTGAGAATGGTGATCTAAGGTGTTTAAAACACCAGCATAGATTGATCTTTTTTGGGAAAAAAATGCACATCTGAGACTATAAATAAGGGAAAGTTTTTGAGCTAACTAAATGGCATACATTTAAAAAACAAATAGGAAATCTGACTGCCCACATACATTGCAAGAGGCATATTTTTTCATACAGTGACAAGAATGTGAAATAATCTACCTGGATTAATGTTCTGTCATCTGATCTTTCTAAATATAAAGGAAGACACCATGGGCAGAAAAAAGCAATAGCAGGCCATTTTAAGCTTCCAGGCCTCAAAGAAGTGGTTGTGGTTGCATAAGGTGGAGGGCAAAGAAATTAAATATTTTAAGGGATTTAATAGAACACATTCCAAGCACCAGTGTTCACAAGCCATGAACCACAGTGATGTCTTCCAGCACACAGAATGATGACCAGTGGAACCACTAGAGAGCCAGCAAGTTGTCTTCTGCAAGATTAACAATTTAAAAGTGCTGAAATTAATTTTGGTTAATAGCTATGGGTGCACATACTCCTTACAAAGAAGGTTGCAAGGTCAGCAAGCCTTCAATAGCTATTTAACATGAAGCTTTTTAATAGGGGCAGGAGATTTAGGATGGATAAAATGTTAAATGGCTGTTAGAAAGCACAGAAATGGTAACAGGTCAAGTTAGTACTGCATTCTGTTTCTTGGGTTAACCTGTTAGCTTTTTTCATGACTTGTAAGATATAGGAAACTAACACTAAAAAGGAGTTATTGTCTTGTAATGGTAGGGTAACCTCATACTAAGCAAAGGGAAGAGGTTGTGAATAAAATGAGTTTAAATAAATGGGATGGAAAGCGATTACCTGAACTTTTTTTTTTAAAAAAGATATTTATTCAGGTTTTCACATACATAAATAAAATAAGCAGTAATGCAGGAACAAAAAAAGCAGAATAAAGAAGCACAAAAAAGTGAATCCAAAGTTAATCTAATGGAGTGGGGTTGGTAAGGGGGTAGGTGTGGGGGTTGGGACATCTAGAGGCTACTGGAACCTAGGGTTGGTGAGGGAAAATGGAGGGGGAGGGAACGACCATAGGAGGGGAGGCCCTAAAAATGATAACTTAAAAAATAAAAAAGATATATATATATATATATATATATATATATATATATATATATATGTTACTTCCGGTCTTCTTTATCATGATGATGTCTCTTCATTTCAGTCTTTGTCATGTTTCTTATCTGTACTTCTCTTATTCTTAAATCCAATATCCAGGTGATGGTATTTCTAAGTATTTAGATCATTATCTTAACCTTCTTTTGGATAAGATTACCTGATCTTTTAACTCAGCTATATTCTTCACAGAAACATAGGAAATAAACAAGCTAGGTCAAAAAATGGCAATAGAATACTCCTCAGATCTTTTTCACTATGCCAAAGTAGTTAATCCATGACTCCCATTTTACTACTCGAGCAAGAGCACTGAGTGATTGAAAAGGTGTTTGAGCAGCTTTGCATGCAGATGGACCTCACCAGCCAGAGTGCCACCTGTTTCCTTTTAAAAGGGGAGAAAAGCTGGCTGGCAAATGTGCCCTGAGGGAGGTCAGCACACCTGGAGTGCACACCTGGTGCCACCTGCATCTTCCCTCTGTGAAATTCTCTCTGCCTTACAGACCCTTAGAGATATGCTCCAGGTATGGAAACAACTGCTGGCAAACCTATCATGGGACCATGTGTCCCCTTTTGAAAGAGAATTAAAATTCATCTGCCTGAGAGTTGCCTTTGCTTTGCTTGGCTGTCCCTTTTGGGGATGGGGTGAAGCAAAGGCAAGGGGCAACCCCCCTGTTGAAGAAGGAGATCCATTTTATGTTGTTGCTCTTTTTAATTTTATGTTTGTAGGCTGGCCTGCAAAACAAATATAATGTACTCTTTGGTGAACATGAGAGAGGAAGTACCCCAGGGAGCAGCCAATACAACAATAATGGGGGAGAGGGGGGGGGGAGAGAGAGAGAAGTAAAGTGTGGGAAAATAGTGCTATTGTCATGAGAGGGGAAAGCATCAGTGAATTAGTTGCTCACTAATCGTCCCCCTTCATTTGACAACCTACTGTGAAGAATTTTGCAGGCAAAATTGTTTGAATCCACTCTCACTTGAATACTGAGTTGGTACAAGTCCCGACGATATAACCTTGCATTATTGGATTCATGTTGATTTGTGCAACATGAACATGTGAACAAGACCTACACAGAGCTTAAGGTCATCCTATGTATACAAGACCCATGTGTGTTGGAAAACCAGTCAGAGGAGGGCTGGCTCAGTGGGTGAGAAGGTACTGAAATGCCTCACCGCAACACCAAAAAAGAGTGCCATGCTGCCTTTAAAAAAGTATGTGGTGAGCCATTTTCTACCATCTTAGATATCTACTTCCCATTCTCCAATATGCTTTGGAAAAGAGGGCAGGGTTCTAGAATGCATTGGGACCTCCAGCTGGAGGATTCCTGGCTGAAACCAATCATTAACTATTCTATCTTTAGACCAACTTATGAGATGGAGGCAGCCTTTATGTACTTACTGGATTATCTAAACTGGAACTAGATATTGGCAGATTTTGATCCCACCTACCATGGTATGCTTCTGGATTGGCTTTCTAGATGGGGCTTGAGGTCATTGATTTACTGTAGTTCTGGTCCTTCTTGGAAGGAACTCAGATTATGGTGTTTTGAGAAGCCTATTGACAAACTGGAAAGTGTCCAGAGAATGGTAATGGATATAATAAAAGTTCTGGAAGCTATGCCTTATGAGGAATATTTGAAGAAGATGGGTATGTTTTGGCATTCAGAAGAAAATGTGACAAGTTTAAATATCATTATTTTATCATTTTAAAATTGTAAAGGGTTAATATGACAACTTGTTTAATTGTGCTTTAACATTTTATTAGCATGGCACCTTGACTTATGAGCATCCCAACTTTTGAGTGTTTTGAGTAACAAGCTGTTGCTTGGCCCGGGTTCCACTTTCCCTACAAAAAGTGTTTTGAGTTACGAGCTAACACCGGAGGGAGGGCTAGTGCCAAAAAGGAGGTCTAGCACCAGAGTACAGGGCTAAGGGAGCAGCCTCTGTGCCCCATGCTCTTATCTGCTTTCCTCTTGTTCACTTTGAGGAACTTTGTGTTAGCTAATTTTGTGTGGTTTTAGTTCCTGGCATATTTGGCTTACCAGGAGAGGGAGGGAGAACAAGAAAAGAAGGGATACTGGAATGAGTACAGTATGAGGAAAATGATGCTTCTGCCTCTTCACTTTGTGCTTTGTGCTTCCACTATTGTACCACAACTTTGTGCTTTTACCATTTTAAAGTTGATCTCGATTTTTATTGTTCCATTTGAATATGCATTTATATATTATTTGTTATTTATAAAATATATTTCTTGATTTAAAAATACATAACAAAATAAGAGTTTGGGGAGCAGAATGAATTAATAGTATTTCAATGTGAAAATTCACTTTGAGATAAGAGTGATGTGAGTTAAGAGCTCAGCCACATAATTAAACTCTTAACTCAAGGTATCAGTGTATTAGCTTTTTCTAAAGTGAGCTTCCCCTGTTGAAACAGATTCATATGCTAATACTAGGCAGAATTCTAAGTGCTGGTTATTATCTCTCTTTAAAGGTCATTCTTCCTGAAAGCCAATGTTTCCTGATATGAACCCGCCTGAGTTTTAAGATCTTCAGAAGGAAGGCTTTCTCTCAGTCCCACCACTATCACAAGCACATCTGGTGAGAGAGAGCCTTCTCAGTGGCTGCTCCCAGATTGTGGAATTCCCTCCCTTTAATGGTGTGGTTGGTCCCATCTCTCCTGCATACAGAGAAAGTTGGGCTATGTATATATGTTACTTTTTAAACATTTAGAAGATCATAAAATAATATATAAAAATAAAGTAATGCAAGGGATTTTTTAAAAGATTCAGATAGGCAGGAATATTACATTAAATTCTGTTTAAAATCTACATATTTTCAAAGCCCATAAATTGGATTATGGTATCAAAACAAGATTCAATTATTAATATTTGAACTATTCTAATTGTTAAATGAATTGCTTTGCTGTTGTAAATCTTTGAAAATAAACACTGATGTTGGGTATCATATTTTCTAAATAATCGAACTAGTGAATATCCTACCCAACATTTCAAATAAAAACAGATAGGTCTTAATTGGGTTCCCCCCCCCCCCCAAAGAATACAATAGGTGTCTCTTTTGGCAGATAGTTTCAATTTTTAAAAGTATGAACACAAACACAATTGATATTTAGTGAAAAAGAATGTTTTCTGTAATTCTCAAAAAATATAAAGCATCTCAGTAAATCCTAAGGACTAAGCAAAACTTTATAGATCATCAGCAATACCAAAAACTTGCCCAGAAGTCCACTGGCAATTAGAACAGAATAGTAAGACTAGCTTTAACATGTACACTTTGTTGAACCTCATAGGTAGGTGGGTCCTTTTTGGAGATTTATAGTAATCTATCTGCAGTATTGATTATGGCATTCATAATGCATTGATCACACATTAATAATATAGAAGACAAATCATGATGTGCTATGGTTAATTTTGAGATTCCAGAGCTATATCTTAACCATGAGGCAACCTGCCAGTCATTAGAAAGTTTAAATTAATTCAGCTGCAAACTCACCTCTGACATTGACTCGAATTGCCATACCAACCATTTTTCTCTATCTGTCCCACTTGGAGACAGAACAAAGGAAAATGAGACTGCTGAAAAAATTAAGACACCAGTGCAAGAAACATAATTACAGATGGCTAGTGAATACTACTCTACTGTTCACCATATTATTGCTCTTCCCTATAAGTCAGTTTCTGTTTTCATACAGCAGTTTAAGGAAAACACAGTTCAGCCAGGTCTTATTTAAAAGATATGTCTGATACAGGTCCTTAGGGCATCTCATCCATCCCGTACTTGGATGGCATTCACCACCAAGGGACCCCATTAAAAAGGAAGGGCAAACTGACATCATAACCCAAAGCACTCTGAAATACAGCACCAGTATACTAGCAAATGCACGATGGATGAGATTCCATTTGTCTTCAATGTATGTGAGCCAATACATCTGCCTCAATAAACTCAACTTTATTTTCCAACCTTGTGGTGTTCTTAAAGTAAAGTACACATCCCTGCCTTTCCACCTGGGAATGTGGCAGCAAAGCAGTGTGTCACCCAAGACTCCAATTAAACAGATTGTCCTATTTGGTACCATTCTCCAACTGAGTGCAAAAAACATCAGGAGGTCTATTGCTTTTGCTTAAAACAATTTGCTTCATGAAAGAACATGTGCAGTAGAATACAAAGAACTAGCACTCACAAAATCTACTCACTGATAAGAGTTTTTGCCAAATAAGGGAAGCAGTAATCATGGGTATAAACCATGTGTATTTCTTTAGTTTAAGCAAAAAGTTTATGTTCTTCAACACTTAGGATTTGCCTCTATGCAATCTGATGGAGCAACCTATTCGATTGACTTTTTAAAGTAACTTCTTATGAGGTCAATGCCTTCTATATTGTCTAGAAGTTGAACAAAAATTAAAAATAACCTTTATAAGGTCAAAATGGGGCTTGATGGAGTTGATAAAGCTTAAATCCAAAGCAATGAGTTGAAGTCCTCCTGGGTTGTTATTCTTTACAGAAAGTATCTGTAGCCAAAGACCAGAAGCCCTGAAGAAATTGAGAGTATGAGCTGCAACTAGCCACAATTCATTGGATGTCTATTACTCTGCTGTGGAACCTTTCACAATTTGATGTTAGATTTGCCCATCTGGAAAGACAGTGAATGAAACCATCCAGTCATCTTTCTCTCTGTATGGAAGAGGAAGTGAGCATGGACTATAAAGCAATACGAAAAATAGGGAAGGAGGGGGGAAAGTCCATAAGGTGTAGAGTTCAGATTTTTGGAACCAACCCTTGTTAAATTGTCACTTAGAATCAAATCACTTGATCACAAAGCTTAGAAAGTGACCTTTGAGCAGTCATCTTAATCTAACCTTCTTTACAAGGCTACTGGGAAGATTAAATGGTGACGAGAATAATCAGGTATGCTGACCTGAACTCTTTGGAAGAAGGGTAAGATAAAAATGCTGTAATGATATTTACATCTTAGAACTTCCCCAGTTTCCTACACAAATCAGCCACTTTACAAATGCATGGACTTGGGAGGAGAGGGAGATGTAAATTTTTGATAGAATGTATTTATAATTCATAAGACATTTATGTATTGAATATCATTAGAAAAGACACTGGTGTTCTAAATATCATTATGGATTATTTACATTAAAGATTGCAGAGCTACAGGAGTGGTTCTGCTCTTCTGTGTTTTGAATCTGACCTGTACATAAATAGTTATGTCAAACCAACAATTGTTGAAAGGATGGTGCCTGATAGAATTCCTACTAGTTATCCTATAAAGGGCAAAAAATTAACAAAAATAAGGTTAAATAATGTTAACAAGTTTTAAATGTGTCACATCTATCTCATTCTACATAACATGAAGCCTATACCAAAGCGCATATATACTCAAATGTAAGCCTACAGTGGGGATTCTTCCTAGATAAGCATGCACAGGGTTATAATCTTTAGGATGACTTGGGGCCCTTCCACATTGCCTTATAACCCAGAATACCAAGGCAGAAAATCCCACAATATCTGGGTTATCTGAGTCCACACTGCCATATATTCCAGTTCAAAGCAGATAATATGGGGTTTTATTCAGCAGTGTGGAAGGGGCCTAGGTTCCTGCGGGAAAACCAGAAATTGAATGAAAGTTACCTAGGAAATTGACAACAGTAGAGGAACAAAACATGTTTCCTGAGTTCTTTATATAGTATGTCTATCAGAAAACCATGTTAAGCTTCATCAATACAGATGAAGCCTAAAATGGAAGCAGAGCAAAGAACAAGGGCAAATGAAATTTAACTGTACAATTTATTTCCTCCAGACAAAGATTGAAACCATTCAGGAATTAAGTCCACAAGAATAAAGTAACTCTATTATAATTATTGAGCATTTTGAGCCCTCATCTCCCCTCACACTGTCTGGCAGTGTGGAGACTTTCGGACCTTGATTTTATTAGAGCAAGACAATGTATTTTCAGCAGTGTTTTACAAAATATTCCATCAGCAGAAGTGTAAGGCAGGTCGGAGACAGACTAACTTTTCGAAGGTATTAAATTAAAAGATGTTGAATTAAGTTAAATGCCCCACATTGAATTGACATTTCCCTTTTTTTAATGCAAGCTAAGATTGATGAAAAATACCACTTATCTACATTAAGGGTCAAAATATCCAGCAAAGGAAGTCTCTGGTTCATCGCGTCAGAGCAAAGTCAGTCTTACATAATCCGAGGACCGGGACGCGGATCACATTCTGATGATCCAATTAATGGTGGAATACTTTGCAATCAGCCAGGAAGCAAGGCCCCTAACAGATTGTGGGGCTGTAACATCAATTTCTTAAGTGCATTTAAAGGATTACAAATGTTAGTCCTGGCTTGAGATTGAAACACCTATTGAGGTGCTCTGAACCACATTACAGTAATTGGGTACCTGAATTAATGCCATTTCTCCGGATGGTGAATGGAATACACTGGAAATAAGAGTTTATTTCACTGTATTTCTCTTTGTGCCCCTTCTCAATCAACCTCATGGAACTGAAGCTGAGAATATATACCCTTCTTATCTCTGTAGATAAGAAGGGCCTGAATGCTATCCTAATTTTTATCATTTACTGTGTTTGAGCGTGCACACTTCTTTTCAGCAACACTAAGAGAAAGCAGAGACGTAAACAGAGTGGAGGAGAAATCTTCCACAGTTTTTCACTTTACTACTTGTTCTGTTTTATGCATATGCTACATACCATTTGCAGTATTGCATACCTCTAGAGAGCAAAAACCACAGTCGCCTCAATTAGTCTCCTGCTTTCACTGAGGCTGGCTCAAGTAAAGCTGTTAATCATATCAAAACAGCAAGAATGCTAACTATCTAGATATTTCAGACTTGACATCTGGGAGATAAGTTAGCCTTTTAAATATGTAACCCATTCTACACATAATGCACATTCTGTACAGTGTGTTTGGCTTAGGGAATCACATCTTTTGATTAGAGGTTGCTTTTTCAGCAATTAAAAATGGGAGAATTCGAAACCATATTTGCATCACAGGAGAACAAAATGCTGATATATGTGGATGGGGGAGGAAAAGGGCATGCAGCCCTGCCCAAGGAGATGGTGGTAGGAAGGTGAAAGTGATGACAAGTTGAAAATTCACAAGGTGCACCAGTGGTACTGGATATTACACATTCCATTTTCTCCTTTAATTCATCTTGAAGGCTTATGCATAGCTGTGCCTCAACATTTTACACTGTGTAATGGTAAGCAAAGTACAGCTCCCACCAACTGCCTACATATGAGTTACACCCAGGAGAGCAGGTAAGCAAGGCCTAGCATAATCCAAGGTAATTTTAGTCAAACATGGGCAAGAATTAGGCAAGAATTAGAAGGAAAATTATTCCTCACTTGACAACACCAGAGATAACAGTTATTCTCTTCTTCCTAATCGCTGTGCTACACTAACAGATAAGGTCGAGGATTGTACAAACAGGCCACAGAAGGGACAAATATCCAGCCAGGAGCAAACTATAGCCGTGCTGCATAATAGCAAGGACAAAAGATATGTGTAAGCACTAGATCAGTGCCATAGTGCACTGCATATTATATTCTTGTGTTGTATTTAGTGGTTTCCCAGGAACACATTAGTGGCTTATGAACAGGGACCTTGTAAGAAACAGAGCATCATGGTATATGGGACAAAATCTGACATACATTACAAGTCTACGTTCCCATTTCCTAGCAGTTTTTGACTCATTAGACTGCTCTGATTGAAATGATTTACATACAGATAATTAACATGAAAACCCCAAGGACTACTTATCTGTTTAGCAGTGTATGCATTATATAGCACCATTTCAATATATCTGGTTTTAAATCCATTAACAAAAATTAATTTCTTCTCCGTGCATTACACTGCACAGCATGGGGCAATTGTATGCTTGCTAAATTATACCTTTTCATCATTTCTCAAGTGATGTTACAAACATTTAACTTTGCTATTGTGGAAATAGGAGCTACTAGTTTAGGCAGCAGACATATTTACTACAGAACCAAGAGGCCAGGTCTACATACAAAATCAGGATGTTCACAATATAACCTCTAATACTGGGTTCTGTTGGTAAGTGTCAACAGAATAATAGGCAAAACAGGGCCACTGGGAAACATGAAAGAGGGAGGGAGGGACAGAGGGAGGGACAGAGGGAGGGAGAGAGGTATCACCAAGGAATTTCTCCAATTTTTAGAAATACTCATCTACCTTTTAAAGAACTTCCATCTTTTCAAAATAACTATCTCCATACACACACAAATAGCCCAGACCAGTATGGTAGGCACATAGTACGATAAATGGTCAGTGGGAACACTGAGAATGAAATGATGGTGGAAGGGAGCAAAGTATCCCACTTGGAAAACATAGTTGGTTGAAACTCAGAATAAAGGGATGCAGCATAACGTCTACATGTAGGTTCCATTTACAGTCTTAACATTGGCGTGGTTTTCTTTGTTCTCACTGCCACCTCTTCACATGGGGCAGTTTTGCCTTGTTTTACCACTTTGTTGTGCAACAAGGACAGGGTCTGCCATGTGGCATCACAGGTTGCACAGAAGACCCCACCCACATTCTTACCAAAGTGGGGTGGAAGGACTACTACAGAGCTAGCCACACTTTTCTCCCCTTTTCCCCATATGATGGGGGACAGGGCAGTGGGGCAATGCACATTGCTGCCCTTTCTCCCATCTGATGGGATGAGGGTGCCAACACACCCTGTCCCATCCCTACCATGTGATGGGGGAAGGAGGGAGAGTGCACAGGGTGCCATGAGCCACCCAACACACCTTCCCTTTCACCAGTGATTGTTGGTACAATGGCATGGCCTGAAGAGGTCCCAGGTGACAGCAGCTGTAATTCACAAATACACCAATGATTATAATGCTGACCCAGCTTTCAGTCTGCTACACCCCTTACACTGACAGGTTTTTATACATTTATACAGCTTTTTAGAACTGCAGATATATTTCTTCTATGAAAGATAACTCAATAAGCAATAATTGTTTTAAAGGTTGCTGAAGTGAGCTGGAGATATGGAGTATTTGGTTTTCTAGCATCACAGATAGCAGCTAATAGTGCTCCTCACATATGGTTTCCCTTACAAAATGGAATCATTTGGTTAGTGAATATGCAAGTGTAAGTTGTGCTGTGCAAACAGGGTAAATTATTTACCACAATGCAACAATGTACTCTTCTGGCAGCAGCAGAAGCAGAGTTTAGTATAGCACTATATTTTGCATAATGTTGTTATTCTGAAGAGAGTTGTTGTAATCCTGCAACAGTGTGCTTCAGCATGGAGATATTTACTCAATACTACAGAGATGCCAGATCAGTGGTTCTCAACCTGTGGGTCCCCAGATGTTTTAGCTTTCAACTCCCAGAAATCCTAACAGCTGGTAAACTGGCTGGGATTTCTGGAAGTTGTAAGCCAAAACACCTGAGGACCCACAGGTTGAGAACCACTGTGCAAGATTGCAACTATTTTGTGTATTAGTGCATGTTGATTTGTGCTGTGTTGATATTGTTGTTTGTCTTCAAGCCATTTCTAACTTATGGCAACCCTAAGACAGATTTATCATGGGATTTTCAGGAGCTGAGAGTGGGTTTCCATAGATGAATGAGAAACTGAATCCTGGTCTCCGAAGTTGTTCTCCAACACTCAATCATATACTATCTTGGCTCTCCTCCACCACAATAATGCAGGGCTGCCTTTTGGTGCTGCCTTACTATAATCTCAATAAATGTACAGACATGAAAAAACTTCTACATCAATATAAGCCAAGGAATTTCCCAGAATTGAGAGAACTGCGCTGGATACCCTAGAACCTTCTACCAATGCCACTGAAACTGGTGGCTCTCTGTGTTACAGAAAAGTGCCAGAGCATCCTGCTCACCACAGGGCTCTCCAGGACAAAAGGGCACCATCTATTTCCATTTCAGGAGCAATGGGGAATGTAAGGGAAGACCTACTGCTATTTGGGCAGTATGGATGTTTACAATGGCTGCCTTCAGCAAGGGAGGGCACCACAGGGACCATGAAACAGGATTGCTGTTTAGACTGAAATAATTATCACCTTTTTCTTTATCTCAAGGCCACTACATGTATATTTTATAGACAGAAAGCACCGAAAGGGATTTTGATGCAATTCCCCAGTCATCTTTTCAATCCAAATTTGTACTACTAGAGCTGCTATTTGCCCTACAGGAAAATCTTTGTCTATAGTGCACCTAGTTTTTTCTCTATAAGACAAATACTAATTTTCAGGGGGCATTCAGTTTTAAGGGAGGGACTCTACTCAGTGTTAGAACACACAACTTGCAGAGTGTCCAGTCAATACTTGTCATCTGCACCACTGATTTTTAAAAGTCCTGAAGAGCCACAGTAGACAATATGGGGTTAAACTGAAAAGTTATTCTGGACTAGTATAGGGCAGCTTCAATAATAATAATAATAATAATAATAATAATAATAATAATAATACTTTATTTGTATCTAAACAAAACATCCACACTGGTGTATAACAGTCAGAAAGGGTTCACCGAACAGTGCAGATTGGTTATGTTGGTTATAGTTATTCTTCCTTTATTAAGATTGGTATAGGATAATTTCAAAAAAATAAACTCATCAGGTTGAGGAAGAAGAGTGTGCACTATTCTTAAAGTAATCTTTAGGAGCTATGGTCACAAATCTTTGGATATCATCCTACAATCTGGCTCTTAAACAATGTCAGACAAGTCCACATGCTGGTTGAAACATTACATAGACCAGTGAAACAAGAATAATAAAGTATACACAATTCTATGGATGGGATAAGCTACATGTATGTTTTGTAACTTTATCCCATTTCCATGATAATTTTAGTAACATATCCCCCACTGATATAGAGGTTGTACTATATTTACAAACCTATCCAGTGTTGTACACTAGGACATCAGTGATCAGCATTCAATATGTCCAGATTTGCTTTTAATCCATTTGCTTCTTTCAAAGTATGGCTTACAGATATTACTATTGGCATTAAAATATTGATTTGTTGATTTCAATTACTTGATATCAGCTAATTAATTGATTACTATCTACATTTTATGCCACTTTTCAGCCTTGGTGGTCTTTCCCTCGAGCAATTTACCAGCAAAATACAAACAATACAAACACCATTGGCTAGAAGAAGTTAAAATGAAGGTCTTGAAATAGAAATACCAAAGTTAAAACCTTTAATCACTTATTAATGACAAGGTAGAATTAGGACAGAGTCATAGCCTGTCTTAATACTGTAAGTGACAGAGGTATTGCTGCCTCCTTTAGGAGGGAATTCTTTAACTGGGACATCACAGGAAAGCAAATACATTATTATATGGGATGTACTCTACCCTCATAAAAATATGTCACAGAATTGAAATGGTCAAGCTGAAGCCAATTGCATACAGTACATGACTTGATTTTAATGGCTCTGGATTGCTTTTACATTACATGGATTTTCTTTAAAAAAAAATAAAAAGAACCTCCATGTACTCTTTTCACCACAGTATTTCACAAATATTTGCAGTGTATACCTTGAATTTGAAATAAGCCAGGGGGAACGAATCCATTGTTTACACTTGGAATCCTAGGTGGCCCAGTTCCACACGGGCAGTACAATGGTGCCTCACCGTTCTTAGTGCTTATCTCAATCTTAATAACTAGCCAGACAACTGACTCCAGAGTCCTGGCTTATCAACTGAAATTCGTCACATGTATGAGAGAAAAGACAAGAAATGCATTATATAACAATGCCATAGAAGTAATTAATATTTAAAAGCATAGAGTCAAATACTGATAGGAGACCATTTTTGTGGTACACCGTTCCACTTATTAAATTTGATAGCAAATGAACAAAAATACATTTGTTACGTATTTATTTGCAACATCATTTCATTTCTAAAAGATCAAAAGGCTTCTTTTTATTACACTTTTACCTTTGCTATCTAAAGCAGTCCTTTTGTAAGCAGAATTTGATATGGAATGATTATTTAGAGAGTTCAGTTGCTAATAAGCAATCAAGGGTACAAGGTTCTTAAGCACTGAAAAAGAGTTTGCCTTTCTCTTCATCTTATAAGAACACCACTCACTTGTTTCTTGTGAGCTGTGTCTCTTCCATATAGAAAGGGGATGCATTATCACAAACAATAGCACCAAGAACGTTGTGTCATCGGTACACTAAAAGAAATGATAATTTATTCACCCCATGTCTACATTCTTTTCTGTCCATAGCAACATTTTAAATACTTTTGAAAATGTAAATAGAAAACAGCAAAAATGATATCTAATATTACTTATTATAAAAGTTTTTATCCCATTCTTACTGAAAAGAAAATTGGATTGTGATCCAAAATAAAATCACATTATAGCCATAACAATATATATATATATATATATAAGTAATCATAAAAGCCAAAGTAAAGAAAGGCATCAGAATAAAGCAGAAAGGAAAATAAACATAACACTCAAAACCTAGCAATGGATAAAAAAAGAAAGGGGGATAAAAAGACACCACAATACAATGTCATGCTGTCCAACATTTCACAGATGAAAACTGGGACGCATGTGAATAAGCAAACTGAGTGTGGTCAATGTGGCAAAAGTTGAGGGGGTATGAGGGAAAGCACACAAACTAGGGCGAATAGAGACATTTGAAGTTACTGGAAGCCTATGGCTTTGTCCCCTTCTCTCCCCACTGCGGAGTACATTGTGTGCAAGCAACTTTTTAACTTTGTATTCAGTTTGCGGCAATTGAAGTTAGAAGGAACGTGGGGGGGGGGGAGGCGGGGGGAGAGAAACGGGTATGTCTACACTGTAGAATGAATGCAGTTTGACACCACTTCAACTGTCATGGCTCAATGCTATAGAATTATGAAATCATGGTTTAACAATGTCTTTAGGCTTCTCTGAGCTTTTATGAGAAAAAGGAGGGTGTTAATCAAATAGATGAAAGAGAGAGAGAGATTATAAACAACAGTCAGAAAGCAGGATGTATAGAAAAGTGATTTACTGATGCTTGTGCTTGACTCATTCATGTGAAAAGTAGTGTTATTAGTAGGGCTAAAAACACAAAGTACTGTGTGATTCCTATATGCAGATACCCACTATTTCATTTATTCACGTCCAGCAAAATAAGTCCTCTTTATGCATTTTCTAAGTGACTCCATGGTATTTTTGGGGCAGAGGTTCTTCATTTCAATAAGGTTCACTATTATTCAAGGTAGCCCATATCCACGTGAAGTCCAGAAACGTGTGCCCTGTGGATGCAGGTGTTGTATTGTACTATCAGACGAACAAAATTGATATAGGCCAAACAGATTTGCAAAATAGAACTCTAGTGATCTTTCTCCCTGCATTTGGCTTGTCTTTTTAATCTTGGTGCAAGAACAAAAATAAAAATACAAATCTATAGTGCTCCTTATCCATAAGCATCCATATAATATCTACTTTTTAAATAAATTATCAATATTTGGCAAATTGATTGTAATTAAAATTATAATACATTGCTCCCTGCCTTTAAAAAAATTCAAATTAACAATAAATATTAATGTAGGGTTTTTTAAAAACAAAAACAGCTTTTTTGGATTAAATATTGTATATATACTTTAAAAAAACATCAATGGTCAGTCCATTTTCTCCTTTGTCTTGCAAACTGTCTAGGTGCTCTGAGTTCATAATGGAAACCTGAATGAGAGACATATGTTATTACCTCTGGTGCTATTACTTTGTGAAGTATCACTAGGGTGTCGTCCATCAAAGTAACACCTCCTGAAGGACAGTATAGAGTCAGGGTTGACTGTCCACTGGAGAGAACATGCCATTTAATACTGAACACCAGCAAGTTAATTCTTCCTTCTGTGTCATTTCTCTGCTAAATACATTAGGGAAAGACCAACACAAGATGTACTGATAAAAAGAACATTCAAGTGGAAAAACATGTACAAGCAGCCTGGACTTGTTCACTTGTATGCCAAGCAGCCACCTTAAACTGAAGGACATGTGAAGGACCTGATAGCGGGTCCAGCTCAGGAATCAAAAGAAACCAAAGACTCAAAAACATAATGGTGAGGTATCTGTTCTCAAAGAGTTCTCAAATGGCAAAATTAGCAGAAAACAATAAAATAAAAAAAGTAAAGCTAAAGGTTTCCCCCGACCAACTCTGAGGAGTGGTGCTCATCTCCATTTCTAAGCTGAAGAGCCAGTGTTGTCCATAGACACCTCCGTGGTCATGTGGCCAGCATGACTGCATGGAGCACCATTACCTTCCCGCAGAAGTGGTATCTATTGATTTACTCACATTTGCATGTTTTTGAACTGCTAGGTTGGCAGAAGCTGGGGCTAACAGTAGGAGCACACCCCGCTCCCCGGATTAGAACCGCCAACCAAGGGCCCCCAACAAAATAAACTGGTAGAAAATTCTGAAAATTATTTCATCCTGGCAATGGTCCAATGGAGTCCATAATATTGCTGTGCACTTGCTCTAATCAGATGGTAGGACCAAGCCACACATTTCAGGTAGTGGCCAACAGAGTGAAGATACCCTAATGTCTTTGGCCATCATGATAGCTGCTGATGGTTTCCCATTGGTCCAGAAGATGATTTGAGGGAGTAGGATAAAGAAGCACTCAGTCTTTTTCTAACATCTATTTCTGCTTTCAAAATTGTCCCTTGTAATATAGCATTAAAAAAGACATCTGAACTTAGTTCCACATTCTGCATAAAGACAACCCCAATATTTCAGAAGTGTTTCAAAGTCTGGACACAGTTCAGACTTTTTGTACATTTGTATGTACAAATATGCATACATGATTATGTTAGTGGAATTTAGAAACAATAGTATGTCACTATGTTATCATAGGCACCACAGAGACAACTCTACCAAGACGCTAGTGAAATCAACATCCCTATGTTAACAGGTAATTTGGACAGCAGATTATGTCGCCTTGGATCCCATCCTGGGAGAAAGGTGGGTTATTAATTCATTCAAACCATCAATCAATCAATCAATCAATCAATCAATCAATCCATATGCTGGAACTCTGCTTGCTGAAGTTTCCACAGGGACTTGGTAATTAATGGACAATGGCTATTTGTTTATGATGACATACATGCATTCTGCTTAAGTACAAGCCAATAAGACTTTGAAATGAAGTAGGTATGACCCTTTCACATGTCGAAAGTTCTGGTTAGAATTAGAAGGCGTTACAGGTTTTCCTTTTTGCAATTGGGTGATCTTGTTTAGGTCCTATCTACACATACTTACATTGGAGGAGCATGCCTATCAGGAAGCAGCAGAGATGTGTGACAGGAAGTTGCTGCTAAATATGAGAGAAATAAGGTTAAACACTGTGAAAGCCATCCATTACATGGCTACCAGCCTCCCCCCAGTAGACTAAAATCAAGGAAAGCTTTATGAGAACTATGACTCCTCTTGGCGTCCCCCCAGCAACAGCAAGGGTATCCCTCTGGGCAGCTAAACCAGGAAATCCCAACTGGATGGCCCCTGGAGGGTCTTCCTCCAGGGGCAAACCAAGAATGGGCAACTTGGAAGTCCCTGAACAGACTCAGAATTGGAGTGGGCAGATCAAAAGACAACCTGACAAAATGGCACTACCTTAAAGAATCCCACACCTTGTATGACTGTGGAGCAGAACAAGCAACTCTGCATCTGTATGCTTGTAAACTATGCCCTGCCTCATGTACAGAGGAAGAATTGTTGGAGGCTACAGACAATGCCATTGCTGTTGCCCGTTTTTGGTCAAAAGATATTTAGCCACCTGTGCTCCTTCTATTTTTATCAGTTTTATACTAATTTATGCAATGCTTTTGATATGAAATAAATAAATAAAGCACCAATGTCTGGTTTCCATATCTAGTTTAGTTTGCGTAAAATACTCTACCATCGTAACTCCACAGGATTGCAAAGATAACTGAAGCATTCAGGTTTTTGTACAGCAGCAAAGCTGTACCTTCTCAGAATGTTCCAGAGACTTTGGTACAACCCAGGAGAACACTTGTGAAAGGAGGTGATTGTTCAACAACTTCTGCAACTGCTTGGTTATGAAAACATAAAGCTCCCCAAAAATCCCAGCCATAAACTGCACAAATCCATCAAAAGGAAATCACTAGGATAGTGTCACAGGTAAAATTTTCAATTTACACAGGTACTATTTTTAAAAATGAAGGACACATTCTTTTCAAAGAGGCCCACTTAATGCAGCTGATTACCAGATATGCAGAGCACAGAAAAATTGCTTTGTTGGATTGCAACTCCTAAATCCCCAGTCAGTAAAACTACATGAATTGGCATAAGTACTGCAAAATTTATCCTATAGGGATTAGGTTTCAAGACATTTCATTCTTTCACGTAGAAATAATTATGCTACTATCATATGAAAACATTGAGAAGCAACATAGTTTATTCAAAGTGATGGAACCACTTTTCCAAGCAACATCTGCATGTGTTCACGCGAACATATTGCCCACTGACCAACTGCCAGCAACAAGCTCAAACACCTGGGTACCAGATATGCACAGATGCAAGTTTGATGTTGCTGATCCATCTACACAATAGGCTAACTCTCAGAGGTTTGACAGTGGCTGAGATATCAAGGTGAGAACGACATAATCTGCAGCATAATCAGACACGTTTTTTAGTCTATGGTTTCCTATTTTTAGTCTTTTGTTTGTCCTAACCCCTTAAACAGCAAGAACAAAAATTAATCTTGGCCAATGTCTGGACTATTTCCCAATTGTTCACACATGAAAAGTATTCATGTCACCTGAGGGCTGAGAAAAGCGGTATATAAATAAAGTAAGTAAATAAATAAATAAATAAATATTCAGAAGCATATGTTCGGTTTTAGAAATGTCTTTTTTGCTAATTGTGTTTGGCTAGTGTTGGCAGACTGCTAACAAAAGTAGCTTGGGCACCTGGTTGTGTTTATGTCCAATGACATTCCATAAAAATTTCTCACTTCAGTCATAAGATACAAGGATATCCATTTTTAAAAGGTTATGCCATAGTCAAAGGGTTTACGACCATGGGGTTCCTATCCAAAGCCATGTGTAGCAGACAAGCTTGTCCATTTGGACTTCCCCTTCTTGCCTTTTCCCCATGTTCTCTGAATTTACTTAAGGTTTCCCACAATCACATGCAGCATTTGGGTATATAAAGGCACCTGAAGGGGAAGGACAGATCATTTTACCCAAAGATATCTGCTTATGAATGAATTGCATCCCTCCTCTGCATCAAAGATAATTGAGAAAGGCACAGATATTATAATCACGTGTTGAAAAATCCCATTTAAGGACTTTCACTTTAAAATTCACGCTTTCGCAAAATAATATTGGACGCATGACATGGACATGACAAAGTGCTTCAGCCCAACGCAACCAGCAAATTAACAGCTGATTTAAAATATAACTTGATCCTTTCTTGACACACAGATATTTGAAGCATACACAAGTAAAACTAATTTAACCTTTGAAAAGTTATCTCCGGAGGAAAGAATAGAAATCCCTTTATAAGATTTTTAAGCACTGCAATTATTGACAAGGACTGTATTACTTCACTTTCGCTGATAAAAAGAAAGAAAGGAAAAGAAGCAGAACTGCAGGAGACATCAGCAGCTGTCAGCCTGCTTCCCAATTGCAGCAAGGTAGTTTACAGTGGGCTTGTGCCATCTCTCAAGAACTGGTTAAAAAGGCTTTTTTAAATGCCTTAAAAAGCCAATTCATACATTAATCAAGTTGAGCCCTCATCCATACTTACTGCAATACATCAATTACCATGTCTTTTTTATTTTAATAAATTCCAGTTGACAGCAGACACCTTATTAAGGGGTTGCTAAAATGATACAAGTAAAAGGCTATTAATATTGCTTTTTCCCCCTGCTGCTATTGTCTTGCCGCACTGGTCTGCAAACATATTCCGGCTGCATTACAATTAATGCCAGTGGAACTCCTTCTAACGACTTCCAGCTTGCTAATTTTTTACGCTAATAATAAAAAAAAGGCATTGCTATGCAAGAACAGCCCCCTTTTATCATGCTCACATGGCACGCTAGAGAGTTCCTGCCATTGTTCACATGAAAGACAATTAAACCTAGGAACATCAAACCCAAAAATGACAATCTGCTAACCAGCACTGGGTATTGCTAGATGCTTTCCTCTATTCTCTGAAATGATATAAAACAATTCTCCATAGACATTTTTTTTCTCTTGCATGCACCCCCATAAAAAATGGAAGTGGTTTGAAAAATACCCACTGCTGATTTATGCATTACTGCTCAGAATTTATTAACTGTCTAGGGCCAATTTCACACCAGCACTTCCATAGCCTCCAGGTTTGAATTCTGGACACATTTCAGGAAATGCACCAATAATATTGTCCGTATAGTTTCATATTTTAAAATAAACATTAGAAAAAAATCTGTGCTTCATGTTTTTCTGAAACACAATATAAAATGCCTAAGGGAAAGGTGAAAGCCGGTATTGCAACAAGTTTATTTCTTATAGACCTCTGGGGATGAGAAGAGTGAAAAGAAGAGAAAAGTTCTCGAAATTAAAAATTAAGCACCAATGTGAGTGTCAGCTGAAGCCCTTTATTCAAATGTACATGTACTGAAGAGCCACTGAAATGAAGGTGGACACATTTACACCTTCCACCTAAACCACCTCATTTAGCAAAACAAAGCATCACTGAAACAACGCTAAATTAGTAATCATAGCATTAACAATGAAAACAGATATCATCTCAGTCACATATGACTAGACCTGTCTACACTTTAATAATAATAATAATAATAATAATAATAATAATAATAATAATACCTGTTTTAGGGTATATCAGGCTTGTGCATTATAGCCAAACCTCAAGCCGTTTCTGTTATCTGGATTTCGTGGGACTCGTGTATCCATTTTTGCATGCCTCCTGAAAACTGGTAGACATCCAAAATGACGTTTTTGGTCCGCAGCCAGAAAATGTGGCTAAATCTGGCCCATTGGAGGCAATGGGGGGGGGGCTTCTTGGGCTCCCCTACCTGTCATTTTTAGGGCTATCGGGATGAAAATGGACACCCTTGGAGGACCCAACTACCACTGCTGGCCCAGTAAGTTTCATGACATTTGGATCATTCCCTGATTTTTAGGAATACAATCTTTGAAAATTCCCCTGCTGGCCCTGCCCCGTAACTTCTCCAGGAACACCAGCAAGGCACCATTTCTTCCTGCCAAATGTCAAAGATGCACTTCCACTTCACACAGCCTACTTTTACACTTTCTGACTAACAAAAACAACAGCAGCAACTTCTTGCAATGCTTTTGCATTACTTGTTCTCATAACATACTGGAGGAGTCCAGCAGCCCACCATCCACAAGCAAGCAGCATGCCCCCTTATTATAAAAACACTCCTGTATGATCCAGAAATTATTATGTATTGGTGGAAAGTTTAGGTAGGTAGATAGATAGATAGGTAGGGGTTTTTTTTGGAGAACGAGGCTTTGCTGTTTGCTGGAATTCCTATAATAATTAATAACAATAATCTTTTAAAAGTACTGCTTTCTTAAAGAGAGGAGGAAGGAGAGATAAGAGAAGAAGCTAAAGACTTTAGTAGAGGCTAAAATATGACTCAGAGTTTAGAGCCACCCTAAAAGAAAAGCACACCCACCCACAGGTCCCCAAACACCATGCACCCGCCTACCTGCATTTTCCAACTCCCAGTCCCATTAAATAAATAATCAGTAAAATAAAGAAAAATTAAAGGAAAATCAAAAAGATTCAATGCTAGAGAGAGGCCAAGCCAGCCCAACTGGGATGGATGCTTCCCTACAACACAGAAGGCTTCCGATGGAGCTTGAACTGATCCTCTGCAGAATGATGACACGTCCCATGTGTGATGGGGAAAATGTCACCAAGAAGGATCTGCATGTGGGACTGCCTCTCTCCTTTCACCACGAAACTGCTAACAAATTCGTGTAAATGTCTGTGTGGCATTCAGACACATTTTATTGTGGCCATGTTTTTTGAGACCCCAACATTGAACTAAGGGAATCCCATTTGGCATCAGGACCCCCTGTTTAAGAAGCAGTGAATTAGAGGATATGGGGCCTCATCACAAACATTGCCAGGGAAAAGATTAATCTTGCTAATTTTGCATTTAGCTACAATAACGTATACCCAGTTTATGATCCAAAATCTACAAGATTTTATTAAACACTTGCACCATCAATGGTAAAAAAAATCATGTTGTTAACATTTTTCTGATCCTAACATTTTCTGAAATGTTAGAAAAGGCCATTCTTAGGAGCAAAATGTTAATTAGGCCAAGAATTTACAAGAGCCAAATGAATGGCACTGGCATCCAAAGTTTTGTTTAGTTTTAACTGCAGTTTTAATGAAAATGAATACTGAACAGAACACTATGGAGTCATAACTGACTTTCTTACCCCTCCTTTGGGAAAGAAAAAAATTGGCACATACACTGCAATTCACTTTTCTCTGCAATTGTCATGGCAGTCATTTTATCACTGATATTATTATCCTCTGAAGATAGTTTGTGGACAGGCCTGTCCTAGTGTCCCCTGCTAGGCTGTCCCAGTTTTATAAACTGCAAATCTTGTCAGTGTATTTTTCAGGAAAACTGGAGGTGGGGAGGAGGCATCCTATTTTCAAAAGGAAGAAGGGGGGGGGGCAGCAAATTGTATAACAATGTACTAGAACTAAGGGAATGGTGTCAATTACTCCATGGTGTTGTTTACTGACCCTTGGCAACAGCATCATCATTCACTTAAATGAAGTTTCCTGCTGTGACTTTATAAAAATAGCAAAATGAGGCTTAACCCACCTACCATCCTTTAAGCCTATCATATCATTGTAATAGAACATTCACACACAAATACACACACACAGAGGGAGGCAGGAGATAATAGAATATAATACAATAGAGAGGACACCTGGCTTTTGGATAAGCCTTTGGTTGTCTTGTATTTAAAGCTGCTTTCTGGATTACAGTTGGGATGGAAAAATCTATTTCACTTTCTTCTGCATTTCAATTTTTTGAAAAAAATCTTCAGGTTCTTTCTGCTACTGATAAGGAGGGATCTTTGAATTTTGGTAAATTCTTTCAACATGAACTTCAATGAATTTCTCCCCAATTGCACAGATCAGATTTAATGTGTAACAGAATGGAAAGATTTGTTGTAACTCCCTGATACAATAGATGTTAAAGATGTAAAATGTATTTGAAACAAATGGCTTTGATGGCATTTGTTCTAATGGCTTGCTCTTGGGCTGCCAGAATCAGGCCCTCCGTCTCCTTTTTCAAAGTTCAATTTGTGAGACACAGCCATGTTTTTTCTTTGACAATTTGGCTCTCAATTTTTGCCAGGAATTGTTCATGGAGAGCTTCTTTTTGCAAGTTTTCTCTTCTGCTCTGGATTGTGTTTTTATGGTATTCACTCGTTGTCTTTTGCACTTGAAGCAGTTTTCTACTATTGACTTCCCTCAATGTTGGTTCTTGACTGCCTTTCACATAATGTGCTAGTGCATGTTTCTCTTCTTCTACCATTTGTTTCAAATTTATTATTATTATTATTATTATTATTATTATTATTATTATTTGTTTAGAATTAATCACATGAAGCTGTCTTCATAGCTGGATAAAGTTTGGATAAAGTTTTGATTTCTCACACTTTGGTGTCATCCAGAGAAGGCAGATGAGGGATGGGCCACATCCTGCCCATCCTCATCTGCCTTCTGCTCTGGATGACATATCTAGTGGTAAGGAAGGGAAACCAGATAAGGATTCCAAAAGGTTATAAACTGTCAATCTTCCCCCGTCTCCCCTCATCCTCCTGATGTTGCTCAGGACAAACAATGCTAGCAAATAACAAGATCCAAATTAGTATATATGCACATCTTCAAAAAGGACAAAACAAGGATAGTCATTTACCAAGACAGAAATCAGAAAGTGTGAACTATCACTACTTAAGGGGGGGGGGGATGCAGCAGAAGCACTGTAAAACACATGCACACATGTAAAGCAGTCAGGAGAGGTACAAGCTTTGATTTCACATCTTTTCTTGTGATATTATCATGCCTAAGACAACCTTTCACTCTCCAAGATACCACTTTTGCATCAAACGTATTCCTCATTCTTCGCCGGTGTGTCATTCCCAACCAGGAAGAGGTGGCAAATCTAGAACTGTATAGTCCCCTGGGGAGCCTATGAAGCGTTTTCTAGTTTAGCAGGACTCATTAATACCAATCTGAAACCCAAGAATAGCTCCTTATCATTTCAGTATATCTTTTCTATCAATATCTCCTTCTTTGCCAAAAAAATATTCCATTAATTATGTTGTATAGCAAATCATTCCCCATTCTCCCACAAGGTTTTTCATATTAGCAAAGTGGCACTTTTCAGGTGGAGATGAATACAGTCCATCTGTCTGCTGGGAGCAAGAAAGGCACAAACAGATCGGCACTGAATTCTAATGGATTTATATTCCCTGCACCCTCCCTCTCTTTCACTGCTGCACTTTATGGGGGATAAAATTTACCTTCACTTTCAACACTTTCTATAAAGAGGGTGATGAGCATTCTTAACCTTAAAAACAAAGCAAGGCCTACTTTCGCTTTGGTGTTCATTTAAAACTGTTACAATTGAGCTTTGTGCCTCATTTCACTTTAATGGATATGCTACTAAAATGTTGCCTGCAGTTACCAAGTATAAGTAATAAAAGACCCTGGTTGTTGCTTGTCACATTAATTGAAAGGGGAAGAGAAAATGAATAGGAGACTTTTTTAAGAAGCAAAAAAAATATCAAAGAAACAACTTCTAAGAAAAGAAAGGTATTTTCATTGAATTAGTCTAATCACCTCATCACACTGGGGCTTTTTCTCCCCTTTTCCCTCCTCAGGATGGGGCCTGCCAAGTGCCATCAGGTGACACTGGTTTGGCCCCACCTCCATTCACCCTATTATTATTATTATTATTATTATTATTATTATTATTAACTTTATTTGTACCCCGCTAGCATCTCCCGAAGGACTCGATGCGGCTTACACGGGCCGAAGCCTCAAACACAATACAATAAAAAAATAACACAACAATAAACAAAGCAAATCAAAACAATTAAGCAAAATAACAACAATGAACAATACATCAATACATCAAGACACTATTAAAACTGGTTCGGCCGGTGCAATGGGGTGCAGGGGTTAAAAGTGCTGAGATGGCAGGAGGAACGTAGGATTAAAAGTGCGGTGTGCAGCAACATTGGTTGTGCTAAAGTGCTTCTAGGACTTGGGATGGGGGATTCCTAATCTGCGAAGGCACATCAGAACAGCCAAGTTTTTAGGTTCCTAGAGTGGCAAGGAAATGTCACAAGATGATACTTCGATCACAAGCGAGAGGTAAGTGGGTTTTGGGTAGCTCTGACAGAGTTATTTATTTATTTATTTATTTCACATATTTCTATCCCGTCCTCACCTCCGGAGGGGGGGACTAAAGGTGGCTTCACAACAAGTATTCATTCAATGCCAATAGCAGTAAATAATAATAATAATAATAATAATAATAATAATAATAATAATAATAAAAGCAGTTCATTAAAGCGTTAAATTACTAAATTACTAAAACATTGTTTAAAATCACACAGGTTTAAAATCATAGAAATCATAATTACCTGTGTTTTTGGTGCCTTTCCCCCATCTGATGGGAGAAAGGCCAATGTGATAACAATTGTTATCAAATGCGCTTTGTCCCATTGTCCCCGTCTGATGGGGGAAGGAGGGAGGGCACACGAGATGCCATTTCGCCCACAATTGCCAGCAATATGGAGGTTAGTGTGAAGAGGTCCTAAATTCCACTGGTTACATAAATATTCACTAACTTGTGAAATAGTACTTAACAAGGACTGAAAATTCTTAACTGACAGTTTTAGTCTAAGAACAAAGCTGTGATCAGTGACTAATTTGAAAGAGGAGCACAAAACAAATAAATCATTATTTCTATTTTAGCAGGTCATTTCTGGCATCAACTTCCAAGATTTGAAGGTGTTATCCATGTCTTGTGAACTTTACAGAAGAGATGGAAAGAATATTCCAAAATATTCCAAAATTATTATTTTTTTTAAAAAAAAAACTTTTGAGTATTGAGACATTTTGACATGAAGAATCTTGGACTGATGAAAATCTTTGTACTTTGGGGTTTATGTGCAGCATTTTCTGTATAAGAAACAGCATTTTATGTGTGGAAAATAAGATTTTAATGCAGAAATATTTATGGCAAAATGCTGTTCTCAGTGAAAATGCTGTAATTGGAAATTTATTCGGCAACTCCACACTCTTATTCTTACAATGCAATATATATATATATATATATATATATATATATATATATATATATATATATCCAAGTCCCAATTTAGCCCTCTAACCATTATGCTAAAGTGGCTTTATAGAAAGTAGAAGATAAACTTTTTAAAAAATTAAGTTACATTGCATTGACATTATTCATTCAAAAACAAAACCACATTTAAATGTTATCTGTGAAAGTGTTGTTAGACAAACTAAGTAGGACATTGTCAGAACATGCAGGAAGTTCATTAAGTGGAGATACGCCGCTCATTTTAATCCAAACCCAGGTTGCTTCACATCCAAGATGCCAGGGTTATGCGGAGGTACCTTCCTTTCATAGCAACCAATCTCTACAGGGATGAACTGGTCTCCAGTGTTGTTGATTTCCCCAGTTTATAGCTTGGCTATATTTTGTAGATAAATTTAACACAACTCTTGGAGTAAATTGTAGGAGTGATAAGGAAATACGATGTATATACTCAGTTTTATCAGTTTTTTCATATCTTATCATATTTATTTACTGTATTGTTATAAGTGTCTTATTTTAACTTAGTACACAGGACAACGCTGGCTCTTCGGCTTAGAAATGGAGATGAGGACCACACCCCAGAGTCAGACATGACTGGACTTAATGTCAGGGGACTACCTTTACCTTTACCTTTACACAGAATGCAATCAAGTCTTATCAAGCTTTGTTGTTTTGTTTGTTTGTGATATGGCTTAAGGGCTAATCAATAAAATTAGTACTACTACCACAACTCTTGGGGTAGAGGTACAATATGTGAGTAACCTGTATATCAGCTGATGGAGGACTACCTTTACCTTTACCTTTACACAGAATGCCATCAAGTCTTATCAAGCTTTGTTGTTTTGTTTGTTTGTGATATGGCTTAAGGGCTAATCAATAAAATTAGTACTACTACCACAACTCTTGGGGTAGAGGTACAATATGTGAGTAACCTGTATATCAGCTGATGGAGGATGAGTTTACAATGCAATGGGTCCACAGCCATCTTCCTCAATGAAATTCATTGAAATTAATACAATTGTTTCATCAAGTCAATGTTAGGTGTGACATACCATCAGTCAAAGGTTTACTTCTAAAGGGTCTCGTTCAGATAATGGCTAGTACTCAAATTTGTAACAAGAATCCTTTAGTAACCAAATTGTAATGTAATCAGCAAGGTCTAAAATAGAATATGTATTCTGTTAGCTGGGATTAAGCAGCCGCTATTGAGATGGCCCATCAGCCAATGTGGTGGACCAAACAGAAGAAGCTCATTGCCTGTCAGATCTGGGTTACCTTTCATTAGACATGTTTTGCTGCTTACAAGTGAACTCTATACAAGACAAGAGTTCATTTAACATGTAAGCTGAACAACTGATTAGTAGCTCTTTCTTCCTCTCACTCCACAACCAATACACTTCACTAATAGTAAAGGAAAAGATTCAGTGGAATGCTGCTGTCAAAGCAGTGGAATTCCATGTTGTTATCATGATGAATTTCATTGAAAATGAGGATCAATGTCCAACACCACCTTGGAATAGTATTTTCTTAATTCTTATTCAGGTCCAGCAGGAAAAATAATATAACTTTTACTGAACTGGCCATGTGATCCTTGAAGTATTCCATTAATAGGCTGTCCATGTAATTTAGGTAATTAAAAAAACCAAATAATCATATTTTAAATCCTATTGCAATGCTTCCATTAGAAAATGTGTGTTTAAAAATTATATAAGTTTTACAAATCAGTGCAGCAAAAAGCTGAAATTATTGACTATACTTTGTAAAATCTGCTCTCAGTCTTTAATTCCCTCTAGCTTCCTGAACTAGTAAATATGCACATTGTGATTCGGTTCTTTCTGGAAAAATCTGTGACTCTGTGATGGAACAGAGAATGGAAAAACCTTTAAAGCCCTACAGCTGAGAATTATAAAATACAGGAAAGTAAAGCAATGTTACTACCACAACACTACCAGATAAGAATAGATTCTATTCAATTTGGAGCCATTCTATATCACCTGATCCATGTATTGCTCCTAACGCAAACTAATGCAACACCTCAATGATAAAACTTCTTTGAATTGATACAGAAAATTAAAATTAAAATGATGCGAAGTATATAACAAGATTTACTGGAAATGCAGTAATGCAGCAAGATATCCTGAGACTGCAACCCAGCCCATAGGTGCCCAAGCTTAGGCTCCATTGAAACTCTATATTTAGGTTCTTCAGAAGTGTTCTGCTAATTCCTAGTAAGCAAGTTCACTCTTCCACAGAAAGAATATCCAGCATCCCAAACAGCGAGTGAGTGAATGGAAAGCCAGAAATAGAACCTGGTAGATCAATAGATTTGACTGAGAAAGCGTTTGCATTCTCAGGGGTAGAGATCATTGTGTTTCTAAGTGGATCAGAGATATGATCCTTAGCCACTGTGAATGGAATGGAAACTGGATGCCATCAGAGGGAGATACAAGTGCTTATGTGGTGAAGCAATATAGCAAAGAATAGAACAGTGGGAGGAATGAAAGCCTGCCTAGAAAATCTTTAAATAAGTCCAGTCTGAAATTCTAATTCATAACAAAGAAACTGTGCCGTGGATGGGGGAGAAAAAACACATATATTCCATCTAAAGGTTGTCCGTAAACCTAGAATAATACTTAGCATTAATTTCCTTGCCTAGCAGCAGAAACAGCCTTCAGCATTTTAGAAAATTCAGAACACGTTTTTGTTTACAGATTGTAATAACAGTGTGACTGAGTATCATTTTCTAGATGAGAATCAAAAGTATTGCCTTTTAATACTGAGTCTCCATCAAACATAATTTAGATGCAGATACTGATCGTATAGCTCAGGGAAAGAATCTGACAAATGTTTGCCCAACAAAACCTAAAAATGTCAAGTGCCAATGACCTACAGTGTAAATCTTTACGTTCAGAAGGACATCAGTACAATATCAGAGTGCTAAAAACTTACCTTTTCATTGTAACTTTCAATATTCTTCAAGCAGTGTGTCACTGGCCACTTGATTGAGAGATTCTCAATGCTTAGTCCGCAAAGTAAATTCTGTGCAAAATTCCTGAGGCACCTTGCAAGGGGCAGCTGAGGTCCCTTCGGCACTGCCATATAAAATCCAGGTTATCTGCTTTGAACTTGATTATATATGATTATATGGCAGTGTAGACTCATATAATCCAGTTCAAAGTAGATAATCTACATTTGATAATATGGATTATATGGCAGTGTAGAAGGAGACTCAAAGAAGCTAAAGATGATAAAGTGAACTGAAACCAAAAGCTTTCAAACAAAATTATCTTTAGTGCTGATACAACTATGACCACCATAACCCTCTGGTATGAGAGGATATTAGAGGTCTTCAAAGTATTTTAACTAACATTAGAAACAAAAATGCCTTAGGGGTAAAAGATCATACACACCCATCCTCAACCACCACAACAAATACTTAACCATTAAATGTGTATCAGCCTATGTCACTCTATTACAAAAATTATGCAAATTGCTGTAGCATCTTAACTAAGAGAATGAGCCATGAATCATGAAGTCTCCATTATCTTCTCCTCTTTCTTCTCTTCATTTAGACCCTGACATTTTCCCAAAACCAGTGACCTTGGACAAGCTACAATCTCTCAGTCTCAGCACCACTTTAAAGTATGCTACTGTGAGAATAGTAACTAAATAATGTGAATGAGCTAGGAAAACAGTGGGGTCTGCGACTTCCATATCAATGGGTCAGTAAATCCAATTAGTCTAGCTTTGAAAAGAACTAGTCAAGCTGCTGAAAGTATCTTGTGGTATAAGGTTCACTAACTTGTACAGTGCCAGTCATCACTCATACGAGAAACACAACCTAAATTTGAAAAACTTACTTTTTTTGGATTACAGCTCCAGCAGTCTCCTAACCACAATTCTGGATCCTGGAAGTACAGGTAAAATCTCATGAGAAAATCTTGCTCTATATTTTAAATCCAATATAGGATTCTACATAATTCCAATGAGCTTCTGTCAGTTTGTCTAATGCTGCAGAACAATTCTCATAGTCTCTGGCTATTCAGTGCTCTTCAATTGGCCTGTTTCCCTTATAACTGACTTCACAGAAAGACTGCAACATGGCAGAGCACGTGGGTTGCTTAGGGAAGGGGCCATGTTTAATACTTGTATTAATAATTTCTAACTGGGGATTTTCCAACTCCTGCAATCAGAACTGATGAACAATACTTATGGGTTCTGGGCTGGTATGAAGTAGCTTCCTATGTTCCATACAGGGTAACTCAGTGTAGGATTGCACAACTGCTTCCCCTTGCACTGACAAATCATAATGGTCTGTTGGCAGATAAACTTTTTGCACAACTCGAAGCAGTCATCGACTTTGCTGTGGATGGGAAAGAAGAACACCATTGTTGTAACAGCACCAGAGATGTCACCTGCTGAGCCTCAGATTTACTACTGGCTCACAGAAATTCATTTTTCTTACTACTCCATTATGATAATTCTGAAGAAACATAGGAACATCATGTAGTATCAGGATTGCTGGCATTACATATAATAATTTGTAATTGGATTCTAAGGAGAGACCAACGCTGAGGAAACATTTTTTTTCTCTTGTGGGCAGAGGAAACACATTTGGAAAGCTAAACATATGGGTGCTGAGGCTACAAATATGGATTTCGTGACAAAACATATGGGAGCCCATAAGGAAAACAATGTTTCTTTGCCAAAGATTGTACTGAATTTTTATCCCCTGATAAGAACAGTACAAATCTGCCCTTTTCACTATACAACTGTGTTTGCTGTTGGATTAGGCTGTTATAAATTCACATGCAAATTTGACAAAATAGTCCACTGTTATCATCTTTATTAGATTTACCAAGACAGTCCTGCTTATTTTCTTTTATTTTCTTAATCCCTTTCATCGCTTAATAGCTCAGAAACTAATGGATTTTCAGCGAAAAAGAAGAGGCTTATTACAATCAATCCTGTTGCGCTGTTGTGTGCTTTCGCCTTCTTTTGAGTCAATGCTTAACTAATGAAACTTATTTTTCTCCAGAACCTTAACAGAAAATCTTTTTTCTATGGTGAAAAATAAGCTTAACACGGTGCTGCTGGCATGTTATAGCAAAACTACACTATTCTTCTCCTTTGGGTGGCCACCTAGAGCTTTCCAAAAGCCATTAATCATACTGTACTCACCAAAGTCTACCCTGCAGTGTAACAAGATGCTACTGAAGCTTGCTTAACAAGATAAGCAAAAAACCCTCTCAAACTAATGGGGGATATTGGTGTCCTTTTTCCTTTAGTCCCCTCCAACAATGGGATACAGTTGGAATTAAGGTCTATCTTAAACTGACTTTTTAACTACCATATTTCTGAATTTTGCATTTAATAAATGTGAGATTTCTTGAACTTGAAAGTCTCTACTACAAAAATACTTGAATTGGGCTCCAATCAGGGGTGGGCTTCCTTAAAACTCTATGTGTATGTGTATGTGTGTGTGTGTGTGAGAGAGAGAGAGAGATGCCAGCAAATAAAGAGTAGTAAGTAAAGGTTTTCCTCTGACATTAAGTCCAGTCATGTCCGACTCTGGGGGTTGGTGCTTATCTCCATTTCTAAGCCGAAGAGCCGGCGTTGTCCGTAGACACCTCCAAGGTCATGTGGCTGGCATGACTGCATGGAGTGCCATTACCTTCCCACCGTACCTATTGATCTACTCACATTTGCATGTTTTCGAACTGCTAGGTTGGCAGAAGCTAGGGCTGACAGTGGAAGGTCATGCTGCTCCCTGGATTCAAACCTGTGACCTTTCGGTCAACAAGTTTAGCACCTCAGCGGTTTAACCCACTTCATTTCGCTAAGTTATGTTTACTTGTATTTTTATTAAGTGAATTGCCTCATGCCCATTACAAACACAAAAGCAATGCTTTAGTTTGATTAATTCCAACCTCCTTCATATAGTAGCTGTCCAATTAAAGCCTGTCTTCTGCTGTATGGACTTTCTCAATTGTTGGGATCTAGAACCATTTTAAAATACTCTCCCATCTTCAAAAATGAAGCCAAATGGAAAAGGTAATTTTCAGAAGTGATGTCTGATTTAATCAATTTATTTATTTTGGTCACAGAGCATAATTGGGGTTCCCTATATGGAATCCTCAGTTTAGTAAAACTTTAAGCTCAATGGAACTATGTTAGACACAAATTATATTTGAATGGTGTAGTCGTGCTATGTCTTATTCATAGAATGGTGGGAGTATGTTCAAAATGGCACCTTTTGTCTTGTTATTGGCATCCGCTTTTCCATTGTTTCTTCTGTCTACTTTTCTTTCTGTGATGCTCTCCCAAATTAATTAAAGAAGGCAAAATGGAATAGCTGAACAATGTATTTGATGGTTTGCTCTAGCAGTCCTTCATTTACAACTATGACAAGTTTTTTTTTTTTAAAAAGGATATTTTTTCTGATGAGAAAAATAGATAGCGGTACCAACACTACCATTAGGGCTTACCTACACTAGAAAAAAGAAATATACTAATTCCCAATACTGTACTGGTAGTCTTCACAATGCATGACAGCTCCTGGTAAAAATCCTGAGTTTATTGCTCTTAACCCAGCTTTGCTTCACTTTAAGAGTACCCTAGGCTTTGCAGCCATCCGGACAGCTGGATTTGGTCTGTTTTAGCCCAACACACAGTCCACGTGGATATGCTGACACCAACACTATCACCCTTCCCTCTACTGATTCATGCAGGGGAATTGGATGTTGGTTATCCCTGTGTTGCTGCCACCACAAAGTTTCCTGTAAGTGGCTGGTCATCATAGGGCCCTTCTGGACAGGCTATATATCTCAGGATCTGATCCCAGGTTTTCTGCTTTAAAGTGGACTATATGTGTCTGCATTGGTAGATAATCTGGAATAGACAGAAAACCTGGTATCAGTTCCTGGGATGTAAGGCCTGTCTCAAAGGGCCCACTGTTTCATCTGCTGAGGTCAGAATGTGGCACCTGCATGCTCCTTGCTGGTCATGTCAACATCACTTTATCACTTCATCAGACATTACCCATTATGACCAGGCATTTGCAGGGAGTTCTATGGCTAATCAAGAAGAGCAGTGGTAATACAAAGGACAAAAGGATAGCCTGGTGGGGATGATGAAGTCTCTGCCTGGCTGAAGCTTTGATTCAGTGAGTGTGGCCACATAATGTTCTCGACTTGCCCTGGATTAAGCAGCTGGTATAGATATGGTTCTAGTCATAGAGCCAGCAATCTCAGGCAGCAGTATGTAAATAAAAGGGAAGCTGTTTTTTACTGTAATTTTTTATTATAAGATAGATGTTTGTGAAATTTACCGAAGCAACATGAGTATCCTAGGCACACTGTAGTCTCCCTCTTTGTCTTGTAGAGCAAGAGCTTATATGCTCAATGATCTCACAAAGGTACTCAAAAAACAAATCCAATAGTAGACAGACCAATGATTACTAGAATATGGTCCATTTCTGCCAGTATTTATTCATTTGATCAACTTTATTCGCATGACTCTCCCTATTGACTTTGGCCCTCCCTCAAAGCCAGGGAAGTAAATAATATGTTTTCCCCCCATTGACTTCATGAATGAAATTATTTGTGTGTTTGTAGAATTGGGCCCCAAGCCCACAGAATGAACTGGAATGATAGATTGTTTGTAGAAATCTAACCAATGAACAAGACAGCATAGGATTCCTCTCCAGAGTAGGCAAAAGAGGATTATCATTCAGGCATGCTTGCTCTCCAATAAATGTTCCCAACTGATAGATTTGTATAAGGCTGGCTTTGTGATTAGTCCAGAGATATGAATGCTTCCAGATGTAAGAACAACACAGAAAAAAATAACTTTCACAAATTGAAATGCAATACTCAATTCAATTAAAACAAAATGCTGTGATCTGGAATTGACCCAAGGCTATACAATAATGTTATTTGTTTTATGCCAAGTTTAGTAGACAGTTCCACAATGCCCATTCATCTGAGTTTTATGGAAAAAATGACCTTTTCACCCAGAACAGAAGCAAACTTATTCCATTAAATTTGTCAGGATCTTCCACCCAAAATATGGTCATGCCAATTCTAGTATTTCACTCCTAGGATTTCATCTATACTCCACTTCCTTAGGAAAAGTGTTTTATCCAAGTAATACTTCTTTTTCTTTTTCAGATAAAATCCCACATTATCTGCTTTGATAATATGGGATGCCAGTGTAGATTCAGATAATCCAGTTCAAAGCAGATATTGTGGGGGTTTCTGCCTTAATATTCTGGGTTATATGCCTTGATATTCTGGGTTATATGGCTGTGTGGAAGGGCCCTAAGAATCATACAATTGAAAGAGACCCCGAGGGCCATCCAGCCCAATCTGCCACCATGCAGGAACATGCCCTAGTCTCCAGAGCAATGTGCTATTTTATAGAATCATAGAATCATGGATTCTTTTCTCCAGTTTATTCCAAGATGCTGAATGCCTTTATGATATCCTATATGGAGTATCTTTGAAAAACATTTAGGAACTTCAACTGGGCCAAAATGATGTGGCCAGACTGTTGATTAAGCCAGTTTCAGAGGGATATACAACTAACTTCTTATAAAATGTCACTGCTCCCAGTCTGTCCCCATGCACAACTCATGCTGCTACTAAATCTCAAACGTACCATAAAAATAGGAGAACTCTGTGTATACAGTGATTCCCAACCTTTTTTTGACCAAGGAGCACTGACCAGGGACTACTTTGACCAAGTACCACTCTCCAACATTAGTACCAAAAGGGTTACAAATAAATTTTTGGCCAACTTTAGATTCAGTTTGGTTATTTGGAGTGCTGATT
The DNA here is from genome assembly GCF_037176765.1 of Anolis sagrei. Lineage (NCBI taxonomy): Eukaryota > Metazoa > Chordata > Lepidosauria > Squamata > Anolidae > Anolis > Anolis sagrei. The sequence continues at coordinate 35,219,575 of NC_090021.1, forward strand.
CAGAAACTTGCATTGGATAGACCACATCAGCTCTAGTTTCTGATACAGATGCCATCCAATAGTCGCCATCTGCTCACCCACAGAAAACCATATTAAATAATCTAGAGTTGATGTGGTGTATCCAATGGAATTTTCAGGAGGCTCGTTGCATAGGAGAAAGTAAGAAGGGATTTCCTTGGGTGGTGTCTGCTCCTTGGATCATATATCTCATTCAAGTTCAATTTCTGCTGTTGTTACTATCATTCTGGAGCTAGGTTAAAGTATATATACTACTATATATATTTTCACACGTATTTTAAAGTTTTAAATCTGGTTTATGCATAGTCTGCCCTGCTCTTTTTATGCTGCTGTATCTGTGCTAGTCTTCAACCATAGTAAAATTTTACCAGTATGCCTCTGAATTTCCCTTTTATGTTATCTTGCTTTTTCCTTTTACTGTATTATTTGCCAAGCATCTTGGATACCAGGCTAGTGTTTGTCAGAATGAATAGTGGTTTAGAATTAGAAAAAGAAAATGATGAAATAAATTACCTATGGTTGGTACAATTATATTAGTTGGTATTCAGCACTACAGTTATGGATACAGAAACTAGCATTGTGGATTCCTATCTGCTCTGTATTCAGTTGATCCAATGTCCAACTGCTAGAAGCCCCCAGGTCACCCTTAGGGTCAGTCACCAGCTCAGGCCAAGAAGTTCCATTCTGCCAGTAAACAAGGTAAAAGGGGATGTTTCCACCTTTTCTTACTAGTATGTGAGCCTGTGACCATCAGATGTAAGACCTCTGTCACAATTCCTTATCATAGCCTTGCTCCTATGAGCAAGAATAGAAACATCATCTTCCTTGTTTCCAACTGCTAGCTGAATGAACCTACTTTTCCCAGTTAGGTGGTTAGCTCTTAGCGTGGTGTGTGAGATGGGTCAGAAGATGTTACTTCAAGTAAACCTACAATTCCAGATATTGTTTGCATTGAGATCTCCTTTGATTCTACTAGAATCAATAGTAATAGTTCTTGCATGTTGTTGTCTGCCCCTTAACCTCCTGCCTTTGCCATGAAATCTGTTCACTCGCAAAGTGTGGAATGCAGATGGTGTCTTGTTAAACATCTGAGTTGCAAGCAGCATGTTCACCCAAAGGATTAAAAAAATCCATCTCATCCCATGTAGATTTGCAAAAGCATGGCTTGAACAGTTTGGGGGCCTGTAAAAATGTTCTCAGGAATGGGCTGACAGCCATAGATTCTCAATTCTTGGATAGACGACCTAAATAACTCTGGGTGAGCAAGCAAAGGTTCTACATATGGCACACAGACTACTGAAATGTCTGGTTTTCCCACAGAAGAGTATAAATTCCATGCTGAATGGAGTTAAATTTGTATACCTGCCTGCCCCTTGTATATTATAACTGCTTGCTCTTCAGTTTAGTACATTAAAGGCAAAAGTACCCCAAGCCCTGAAGAACTACACACACTAGATGGCACTGTCTTGTGTTTACGCTTGATTTATTCCATTCTTATCCAAAATTCTGGCCAGTGCTGGGTTACACTGACACAAGTTGAGTTTACTTAGTTGTGTTATATGGGAGTTTCCATTATCCTTCATTTCATCTAGGATTCCAAAAGTACTATGACCAAATCCACATATGTACTATGCTTTTTTACTGAGGATTCACTTACACAAACACACATATTTCTTCTGATTTCAAATACCATATGGGGAGATTATACAGGACTGCTGAAAACCCAACTGCCAGAAGAGACCTATTGTACTGGGACTATTGGTTGTGCATTCAGTCACACTTACATAACTTTGTAAAAGGAGATAGAAAAGGCCTTAAAACTTTCCCGAGGAAGCAGGCTAGAAAAGAATTCATGCTTGATAGCTATTTGGATTCTATTTATTTAGACTACTCGGTTTGGTAATAAGGAACTGTAGCTACTACTTGCCAAACCAGCACATGTTCATAGAATGCGGTCAAGTGGTCAGGAGCAGAGCTGATGTTAATTAGCAATGAAATGAGGAATGAACCAGCATTAGCCCTGAGAGTAATCAATGGGAAAAATCACTCCAAGCAGGCAGCTTAATGAAGTACTATACAGCTGTTTATTTTTAGTCTTTTTTAGCCTGGAAACAAAATCTCTATTAATTAAAAAAAGTCTTTTAAAAAATGTTTTCAGAGACATGCTATCATTCCGATTTGGCTTTTCAGATAATTGTTTTAGTCTCTAGCACCATCTAGCAATTAGCATTCTAGACAAGTCAACACACCACAACTAAATGAATAGTGTATATTGGCCAATATACCATGCACTTTTAGCACTGCATTAATAGTTGAGTTAGATCCCAGAGATGCACAAGCAATTGTGCAATGGGCAGTATGGCCTTGAGGTCCCCTGTTGTACAGTGTGGATTAGCTCTCCATCCACCAAGTCCAAAGTGAGCAGGTGTATGAGCAGTTCAAAACACATAGAGGAATGAAATCTTAGAAATGCTGTAGTATACACATATGGCCATCCCTAACTAGATCTTTGATGCTACAGCTATTACTGTGAGCAATTATCTTTTTGTGTTTCTGTGAATGATTCTGAACATTCAAATAATTTCATATACAATTTAATATCCTTTCAAGAGTTCAATATTAGATTATGAAATTGAAAGAACCAGCAAGTTCAGTGTTTGCAAGACCATATAGTGCCATTTACTATACAGAAAATACTACATGTCCCTTTTGAAAAGGAGGAGTTTGTTAAATTGCATCTATGTGTCTATGAAAATAGTGGTGTGTGTGAATATATATTAAATTTTCTGTATTTCTTTGAGAGGAGGAGAAATGTGCTTGCATATATATGAGCAGAGAAGTATTTGTATATGAATGACACACAGAGAGAGAAAGTTGGCATGTGTGTAATGGAAGGGCAATGTGAGTGTTTGTGAAATGATACAGAGAAGGGTATATGTGTGTGAAATATTATGTACTGTGTTATGTTTCTGAGCATGTGTGAGAGAGAGAGAGCAAAAGAGAGAAGGATGTGTCCTATGTATGTGCTTGTCTATCTCTGAGTCTAAAAGGGTCATTGGAATGCATTAGATTGCTTACTGGATTTGAATTCATTGCATTCCATATAATTCCTGGAGTTGAGGATGCTGTACATGATTCCCCCTTCCCCAAATTACCCCTATTTTTATCCTAACAGCAAATGCTACTGTTCATACTCATCAAGAAACTTGAGATTTTCGTAATCTCAAGGTGACCACACAAGCATGATAGGGAAGCTATTTGAGTCTAATATGTAATGTGTTGTGAGCAGATGGGGTGGGTGTGAACACAGAGCTCATGCAGTGATCATAAGTCTGAAAGAAAGATGTCATTATGAGCAGAATCTTGTTGATTTTACATTATAGAGAGCACTAGACTATGGCTCTGAAGACTAGGGTTCAAAGCCTTGCTTGGCCATAAAACTCGCGCAGTGACTTTGGGCAAGTCACAAACTTTCAGCCAAGGGGACAGCAATGCAATGCTCTTCTGAACAAAACCTTGGAAAGAAAAACTTTGTGAAAAGTATGCCTTAGGATCACCAAAGGTCTGAAATGACTTAAAGGCCCACAACAACAATATTATACAATTTATAATCATGCTGTGCGCTTGTGCAGACACACAATATTATATCAATTGATTTGGGTTTTCTTTTTCTTAAATAGTACATAAATCAGAACTTTCTCTGCTTAAAATGCCATAGGTTTACTTGTTCTTCATTATTAATTTTTCCATTTAGACAAGGTAATATATTGTTCACCTATATGCACTGCAAATTCACACTGGGCGCTTCCGGATAGCTCTTTATCCCTGGAGCATCTGCATTTAAGAAAATGTGGATGTTCTCGGGGGCCTGTCAACACCCGCGTGTGCTTTCTGTGGTGGGTGTCCAGATGTTCTTCCAGGAGTGGCCCAGCCGAACATCTGGAAACCAAACCCCTCCCCCCCCCCCCAGCCTCCAAAGCCCTTTTAAAAGTAAAATAAACAGGAAGGCATGGAATAAATCTACTATCCGATTAATTCACCACAAACCAGGTTTTCCTGGTTTGTGGCAAATTCATTGTGGGTTGGCCAGAACATCATCTGGACAGCCCCCTTTTAATTGCAGAAGTTTCCACAATAAAGGGGTGGATGAGCCATAGGTGCCTCTGCTTTCATTGGGGAAATGCTGGTGTGTATGAACCATTCAAAACATGAAAAACATTTTTCTTCAGCAACAAGAGAGCAAAATACAGGAACTTTTCTTAAACCAGGAGCTCAAGTAGTCTTTAAACCGGTATCATCTGGGACATTTTTAAGTCAAGTTCACCTCTGGAAGATGAAAATGTTACTACAAGCCTTAATTAAAATGTATTGTTTACAAAGTAGGAGGAAGAACTAAAAGGTTGGGCTGGAGTGGTTCTGAATACGGTGCAAATATTATGTAACATGTAGAAGATAGGCTGCTAAAATTCTTATTATTGGCATAAAGACAGCTAAAAGATAGACAAGGGATAGAATGAGATTATATTTTCAACAACCTTCAGTGATTTTCCTAGCTTAAAGCTATGTTTTGAAAAATGACGAAGCACGAATGTATTTTGAAGTAACTCCCATCCATTTCAATGGAACTTTCTTTAGGAAAGAATGCTTTGAATGAGAATCTCAGGAGAGAATTTTTAAAGAGAGCGAAGATTTGTTTTGAAAGGGGGATTTAGGTATCTATCAGTCTGGAGGCTATAGTTATAACAATGAACTAGAATGGAACATTCACAAATCAGACTGTAAATCAATGAAAGTAGGTCAGTTATTTGTAAATTAAATTTAAATTTGTAAAGAAGGCCAGTTTACCCTCCCTAACCAACTGGCATTCCAGATACGGAAAGCCAGTGCCACCCCCCCCCCGCCCCCGCCCCCTTAAATGTGAGAATGTAATAAATTTCTTACCCATGCAAACACTTTTAAATAGGGTGATAAACTGCTATTCACATTAGCTAATGCAGGAAGTTTATAGGGTGGGTATATAGTTAAACCAATTCTAGCCAGTTATTTATTTATTTATTTACTATATTTGTATACCACCCTTCTCAGCCTGCAAGTGACTTTAGATGTACTTTTATGCCAGTAGATCCCAAAATGCCTGTCTTGCATCCCAAATGCCTTGCTTTGAATGCTTCACACTAGTGGGTATGCTACGATTGTCAGATTTATGCTACGCATTCCCAGGAGTACATGTTTCCCTTTCTCCGTGATAGAGCTCCTTTCGAGCAGGAGCTTGTCCAGCTGGCACCAGACATAGGGTTTCTATTTCAGAATTCATCATCATTCATACGATTATTCTGAAGGAGAACATTGTCCCCAAGACTGACCTCTAGGCAACCAGAGATATATTTAAATGGGGTTTTTAATCGTGTCAGAAGCAACTTGAGAACATACTGCAAGTCACTTCTGGTGTGAGAGAATCGACTGGCATAAAATAAAGACATTGGCCAGGGGATGCCTGGATGTGTTATCATCCTGTGGGAGGATTCTCTCAAGTGCCCGCATGGGAAGCTGGGGCTGATAGATGGAAGCTCACCCCATCTCGCGGATTTGAACCACCAACTTTCAGGTCAGCAGTTCAGCCGGCACAAGAATTTAAGTCATTGTGCCACTGTGGCTCCTATTTAAATGGTTAACAAGTTTCAAAGTCCAGGTTTTAGGTCCCAAAAAATCTCAGGTCCTATGCAAAATACAGCATAAAATAAATCAAGTACTACCAGTATTTACATTCATACAAAAATCAACTATCTTTAGCTTTTAACTAATTGGCAGATCAGTCTTCTACATGATAAAGGTTGCCATCTCATAATACCTAAGTCTCTGAGTTTACTGATGTAATCCTTAAGCAATTTTCCATGCCATTGGGCTAGACATCCCATAGTCCAATGAAACTAAAAGTGGATGAAGGTCTAAACCCTCAGTAGATAGTATGCATGGGGAATATATAGAGAGATCACTTTATGGAATTATGTTTCTATAATCTCAAAGGAATTGAGATACTTTGCATTAAAAAGCTGACTTTTCCCCTAAGTGCATGAGCTTGTACATGAATCCTCAAGCTTATAGTTTGCTTTTTCTATAAAATACAAATAAAACATTAAAGAAGCTGGATTAAAAAATAAATAGATTCAACAAAAGGTAACTTAACTTTCTTAAAAGTATAGTCTGCTGATTTTCTAAATGTAGCTTCTTCTAATTAAACAGGAAAACACCCCCAACATTTTTAAAAAAATGTACATTGTGAAAAATGTAGAAGAATAAAATTACTATCCAGGTAATCTTATCCTTTTTAAGGCTGCCTTGAAATCTCATGGGAATCTAACCCAACGCTATGCAATGCTAACACCTGGTTTGGAAATTGCTGCAGATTGTAAGTAGCAACTGCAAATCAGAGATAGGTATAGAGAAGGTTAGAAATGATACCATTTTCTGTAAATGAATGAACGACTGAATAAGAATAAAGAAAAAGGGAAAAAGACAAATTACCCCAAAGACCATATTCTTTAAATCATTGAAGCAAAACATGTTTATTTGATTTGTTTGTATGCCTATTACAAAAATGCTACTTTGGGATTCCAGAAACCCAGCCTGTCAATTTTTCAGCCTCTGCACTTTCATGGTTGCTTAGAGCTGTTTAATGCAAATACAGTTCCAATAAGAGATTTCATGCCCTTAAATTACACCCAGTTAAAGGCGAATGAAAATGTAAGGTAAATAACTATAATCAGCCATATTATCTTTCTCTTGGCACCTCTCACTTTACAGGCATATTTAAAGATATCTCTAGGGTCCTATCCTTTTTAACAGGCAGCAGAATAGTTCCTGGAATATTACTTATGATGTTGTGCTGTGAACATGACATAGGTTAAAATGTCACCTAGAGATGTTTTAAAGGATTTGTTGAAGAGCCATACTTGTTTTCTTGTTTAGCAACATCAGAAAGAGATGAAAGCAGCATCTTCAGCCAGGGGATGAAACCAAGATGAAGAGAATTTACGCTGGCCTTTCATGTGCAATGCTGTTGATCAACACTGGTGCCAAGCAGGGGGAAATTCACAATCTAGATACTAGTCGTGATCTGCAAACCATTATGACAGCATCCAATCCTTGAAGAAGAGTGCTGCTGAACAAGATCAAAAGATTATCTAGTCTAGGAATGTGTAAAGAATCTGCCCTGTTGGTTGTGTAAGAATTAGTAGATTTTAGCAATCCACACCACCTGGGAATGGATGATGACTGCTCTTAGAATTATAGAATCATAGAGTTGAAAGAGACTTCGCGGGCCATCCAGTCCAACCCCCAACAGATGGCGTTCAAAGCACCTCAACAGATGGCCATCCAGCCTCTGTTTAAAAGCCCCCAAAGAAGGAGCCTCCACCACACTTGGGGGTAGAAAGTTCCACTGCTGAACAGCCCTTACAGTCAGAAAGTTCTGCCTAATATTCAGGTGGAATCTCCTTTCTTGTAGTTTGAAGCCACTGTTCCGCGTCCTTGTCTCCAGGGCAGCAGAAAACAAGCTTGCTCCCTCCTCCCCGTGACTTCTCCTCACATATCTATAGATGACTATCATGTCTCCTCTCAGCCTTCTCTTTTGCAGGCTAAACATGCTCAGCTCTTTAAGCCACTCCTCATAGGGCTTGTTCTTCAGACCCTTGATCATTTTAGTCACCCTCCTTTGTGTTCAGAAATCTATTCATTCAATAAAATAATATATGTGAAAATGCTTATAGAAAAAAAATGTAATTTGTAGTTAACAGGAAGATCAACAAAACAAAGGTTTACTATTTGATTAATTCACCCATTAAAAAACAAACAAAAAAGACCTTTAAAATCCTAATAGCTCTGCTAAATAAAGATAAAGGACAGCACTCTTCCACATCACCCTGGATTTGGGCGGCGGGGGGCTGTGTAGTTTTGGACTAAGATTTTAATTGTGTTTTAATTTTATTCTTCATGACAAAAATATTTAATTGGTTTTTTAAAATTATATTTATGTGCATTTTAGAACATTCCTATCAAAAATAAGCTAAAACAAAATTCTTATTTATCATTTCCCAAAAGTACAGTAAAAGTAGACTCAAACAAACCAGCAATAGATCACCTTTGCCTTTATTTGTCTCTACACATTCAGTGTGCCACAAATGAATGTGGGTGTTCGTTGGTGTCTCCCATGTCATTAGGACGTGGTTTGACCTAGACTATGATTTGAATTTGCATGATTTTAAATGAATGTTTAATAATTAATGTTTTAATTACTGTTTTAACTGTAATTGTTACTTATGACTTCATTTGATGGCATCAAATGGTTGCCTGCTGTAAGCCACCCTGTGTCCCCCTCGGGGGTTAGAAGGACGGGATACAAATATGCAAAATAAATACAACCATTCCAGATACTGGCTTACTTTAAGGGTTGAGGATGCTGGACTTATTTAGGAATTGGGCTAAGTATTTTGGATAGCTAATTTAAAGCCTGCAATAAAACCCAAAATGGATTTATCACTCCACTGACATAGGAGTCAGCAGCCACCACCATGGATTTAACAAGGCTGTTTTTTAAAAGTCTGCAGACAGGTTCGCTCCCAAAAGTTCTGTTGTTAATTGCTAAAACAGTTTTCCATGCAAACACTTGGGCATAGATACGATTGGAATGGATTGTGTGAAAATATTTGTGAGCTGGTCTGATTTTAATCATAAAGTGCAAGAAACACATAAAATTGGGATTTTCAAGCTGCCACTAAGTGTTTGCCTGAATTTTAGTTCACTTCACCAGGTAAATCTGCACATAAGTTTCTTTTTGAATCAAATGATTTAAACTCTTGTGTTCTCTTTTTTAGAAGTCTGAAGCATATGCTGAATAACAGCTACATAAGAAATGTGTTACTACTTAATCCAGCCCTCGATGATAAAGAGATATCAGAAAAGTGTCAGAAGAGATAAACTTGGCTATCCCAAATAAAGCATCTGTATCTTCCTTGCAAGAAAAGTACAGATATAAAAGTTCCAGACCTGTGCTTTGAATATACAAGGATGTCATAATCTCTGTAGGCATTGTCCCCCCCCCCCCCCCCTTCTATCATTCAAATCACTTGGTCATTATAATTCTCACCAAGTATCATATGATCCCTGTATCCATGGGATACATTCCTGGATTTTGCTTGGGTATGTGAAAACATGGATATTAGTGAACACTATTGAAATGAAGGAACTTTGACCCAAGAATACCAGAGTCTCACACTGGAGAATCTAGAGAAAATGCCTAGAAAAGACTATTTGTTGGCCAAGGATAAATAAAATTGCAGAAACTGGTCCCACAGATATGGGGTTTGTATTTTATTCTAAAATGGCCCATTATGCAATGAGAAATGCTCTATCTTAATCAAAAACAACTTTAGCTAAGGAAAGCATGACTCCTCTGATTGAATGTATGGCGGAGATAATGGGCTAGATGAAGAAAAATAAATTGAAACTGAAGCCAGATAAGACAGAGGTGCTTGTCATGAAGGGTCCTAACCTGGGGATGGAGGTGTTTCAACCAGTTCTGGATGGGGTTACACTCCCTGAAAGACTATGTTCACAGCTTGGGAGTGCTCCTGGATCAATCTCTCCAAATGACAAGCTCCAAAACTTCAATAGGTTCAAAACACAGCAGCCAGATTAGTTGCAGGAACATCCAGGAGTGAGCATATTACACCTATACTACAGTTACTTCACTAGAAGCCAATTAGTTTCTGGGAAATGTATAAAGTTTTGGTTTTGACCTCTAAAGCCCTGGATGAAGTGGATTATCTAGATCCATTTCAGTCTAGGTTTAGCCCTAGTTATAGGACAGAGACATTTTTCATCATTTTGGAGGATGATCTATGGAGAGAACTTGGCGGGGGGGGGGGGGAGTGTGTCTCTGTTGGTTCTCCTGGTTCTTTCAGTGGCTTTTTGGGGTGGGGCTTGGAGGTACTGTCTTTCAGTGGCTCCGTTGCTTCCTGGAGGGGCATATCCAGAAAGTGGAGCTGGGGGACTCCTGTTCAATTCCTTGGCCACTGGCATGTGGGGTCACTCAAGGTTTCATTTTGTTCCCCATGTTGGGAGAGGTCATCTGGAATTTTGGAGTGCAGTGCCATCTATATGCAGATGACACCCAACTCTCTTCCTCCTTTCCATGTAATTCCAAGTAGAGGTGTACAAAGCTTTGGAGCTCAATTTCGTAATTTGGAGATTTGAATGAATCTTCTAATTACTAATAGAAAAGGACCCCTCCAAAGCATTTATAAATCAAAACACAAGTCTCCAAAACTTTTGGATAAATAAATATATAAAACAAATCCTAATTTACCCATAGCAATGGGAACTTGGAAAATTGTGTATGCGCTGTCATGGATTTCTTTCCTAACTTGCTTTTTTTAAAGTTGAAATAGATATCTTTTCAACTTTCTCAAGCTTGTTTCTGTTTCAAAATGATTTTGAAGAGTATAATGTGGCTAAAGTGTTAGTTGATAGATTCAGTGCTTACAAGGAGTGCAAGCCCTCAAGGCAGATGACGGGATGCTTGAATGCACTTCTGTTACGGAATGTATTCTGTTTCCTTGGGTTTCATTTCTATTTGAAGAAAACCTATAGTCAGTTGTTCTCATCCTTCAAAATGAAGCCTGTGCTTTTTCACAGTTATAACAGGTCCTAGAGTATACATGAATCTGTGCCCCCCATGTATTTTCATCATAATGTTAATCCAAGATATCAAGGCAAACGTTCATTCATTTAACACAAAAATATTCCCTCAATGGGTAAGAAATTTTTGAACATTTTCATAGACATTATTTGTATTTGTAGTGCCATTTTTGTGCAAAGACAATTTTCTACAGACTACGACTGTTGACGCCTTGTTACATAAAGTTTTGGAAAGTAAAAGCACTGAGTCAGATTTTTGCATCTTTTCTATCTGTAATCCTGTCCTCCTATGTTTGCAAGGGGAAGGGGTTCCACTTAGTAAAGAATTTTTAAAAGTAGATTTGCACAGAGGCCTTTGCTTTTTCATTCTCATGCAGAATGTAGAAAATGTCTAATTGGTGATGGGTTTTTGACATGATGCTTTGATGTGTCAAGAAATCCTCTCTTTTTGAGAACAACAAATTTGGTGAATATTCTTAAATTAGCAAATTCAGATGCCCTGTGCAATCAGGGTTGTAAATCCCAAAAGGACAATGAACACATACAGCAGTGTCCACTCTTCAAATCTCTCCAATATGTATGTGAAAGGGAAGTAGCATATTTGTGCATGTAGTCATGATCATAGAGAACACCTAAACTGGAGTGAAGGGTAAACTGCAGAAAATATATTCAAATAAAATCACTGGAAAGCAATACTTTTTAGTAATATGTCTGGGCACATAGAAATATTACACTTGACTAGTAGTCCCTGATCATCAAATTTTCACCAGTGATCACTTCCAATACCCTTTTGAAGCTGTCCAAGCCAACACCTTCTCCTGGTAGCATATTTTAACCCATGTATTGTTACTTAAATCTATTAACTTTGATTTACTGGATGATCCCTGGTTTTAGTATTCTGGTCCATTTTCTCTACACCTTGTATCCCATTCTTGTCTCCCATTAGGCATTTTTCCCTAATCTAAAATGTTTGATGCATATTAATGTAAATAATAGTCTGACCCCTTTATCCATGGACTCAATATCCACAGTTTGACTCATCCACATTCCAAAAAATATTTACCCTGAAGTATCCGTCCATCTCTCTTGGTCCTCCAGTGCTATTTATAGTATGCTTTTGGCCCAAGTATAATCAAAATATAGAGTTCAGTATTATCCATGGTTTCAGGTATCCAGTGGTATGTGTTTTCAAATGTATCCCCTACAGATCCAGGTCCCATACTACATTCCAACAAATATTCCTTTGGTTTCTAAATCTAAGATATACACAGGACAAGATGTCACAGAGCACACAAATATCCATTGCAATAGAAAGTGTTGAACTATGAGTAATTGCACAACATGTGGATGCTATGCTACAGTAATGAGTTCTAACAAGCATGTCCATATTTTCGTCTTTGAAACATTTAAAGACAATGAAGACATGTCCCTTTGCTTTCACCAAATATAATGCAAATCTATATGAGAGACAATCAAGACACATATATCAAATCAATCATGAAACATTTTGGCACTTCTGGTAATGTTTGAAAGGGAGTCATATGTGGGGAAATCAAGAAACATATAGACAGTTGGATTACACATAATCAAAATTGACAAACCATAGTATGATTGAGTAGTTAATAACAACTAGGCTTTGTTTAATTTGGTGAGACAAGCAAACAAAAAGTAATGGTATACTACATGAGTTATATTTTTAGACAGCTCTAGATATTCTCTTTTTTTCCTGTGCACTTAGCGAGAAGGGAATATTTGTGGAATCTCAAATGTATTGATTGTTTAGTTGGGCTAAAGGAGAATCGAATACTTAGAGGAGTCCAAATGCCCAGGCTACACAGCTCAGATTATGAATCTTCTCGCATATCCGGTATTGTTCATGAGACATGTATCCCACATTATTAAAGAATGGCTAGCGGATTCAAATCCTAATGCTATTCACCAGATTCCCTAGAATTAAAGCTTTACTTTCTATGCAAGAGGTTACTATACAGTCATGGCAAGCCATAAGAAATAAGTGTGTTGCTATCAAATAAAGAAGTACATGTGTAGCTATCAAATAAAGTCAGTCTTTGCCTCTGGGTGCAAAAAAGAAAGCTGCCTTGTGTCCTGAAGATCCCATTTTTCTTCTGTTATCTCTTTCCTTCAGGGAACCGCTCAGCTTAACAAAGTAAACTTGGCTTTACTTATCAGAGGGAGCCCAGGAAGCTCTACAAGGAGCAGAAACCCAAACAAATCAGATGCAAACTAAGCATGAAACCCCAGAGATTGCTGAACACATATAATAAAAAACTCGTGTCCTGGTCCCCATTTGGTTAAGAGACCTTTGGTCAGTTAGAGGAAGCATGAACACAAATAGGTCAACTAAATTCTATACAAAGTAATTAATTAGGCTGCCAAACAAGATGGCATTTATTTAACTGTGGACATCATGGGAATTTAAAAGGTTCTTTCTTTTTGTTGTAATTCTATGAGATAGCCTGAAGCATAAAATAGATGTATTTTAAAAAATCACGTTACACAAAATCACATCATTTTCCACCTTTAGATATGAGATGTTGACCTTAAATACAAAATACTAATAGTGTGGGCTGATGTGGCACATCCTTTTTTACCATTCTCTAGCAGTGGAAATTATTCATCCTTGCAAATGTTGGTCTACAACTTCTAGCAGTTTTTCACCACAGATTCTGCTGTTCAAGGTTGCCAGGACTTGCAGTTCAATAACATATGTAAGGCTGCATGAAACCCAGTCCTCCTATAGTATCAAGGGGAATAACACAGAATGCCAGTGTGAGAACAATACAGGGCAGAAGTGTGCTTATTAGAATAGCTCCACTTGGGCCTGCACTTAATATACAGGATCTAATTTATACTTGGAACTAAATGAATCTTCAGTGAAATGCCCCAGAAAAGGATACTGGGGAAGAAAAAGAGAAACAGAGACACTTCTTAACTCACAACTAACATACAGAAATTAGGGCCCCTTCCACACAGCTCTATAAAATCAGCATTGAACTGGATTATATAGCACTGTGGACTCAGATAACCCACTTCAAAGCAGATACTGTGGATTATCTACCTTGATATTCTGAGCTATAAGGTTGTTTGGAAGGGAATGAAAATGCAAGTATTTAATATGGCCTTCTGTAAGAAAAGAAGAATGAAAACTAAAAGAAGAACTGACATTAAACTTAGAAAATTGTCTTGCAAGTAGACCAAGTTATTCATAAGACTGCAGTATTTCAAAGATGGTGAACCTGAGGTCCTTCAGATAATGTTGGACTACAGCCTCCATCATTTCTGACTATCTCCCATGGGCTTGATGGGAAGGCAAGAGGCCAATGTCATTTTTCTTTACCTCTGTGTACTATTTCTTCTGTGCTGCTTCAGTGATTGAGTCAGTACAGTATTCTGATAATTCTTCTTAATTTGAGGTTGAAAGTAGCAATAAAAGAAAAAAACTTGGTGTTTTTCTCCCATCTATCTTAGAAAAAAAGTATCCATCGGGTAATTTGTGCTCATCATGCATTTTATTCATAAATCCACACCTATCCCATTTAACAAACCTCCTTACTTGGAGCAGTCATGTTTTGGCTTTCATTCACTTAGCAATTTCTGTGAATAAGGCAATTTTTCAACTGCATTTTTGTTTTGGCAGAGTCACCTAGGTATGATTCCCCTCTGCCCAAACTTGGAACAATATTTTTAAAGAAGTAGTTTTTTTTTCCTTTTTAAAAAAATGGTATTACACCATTAATCATTACTTTATGAGAAATAATAGTTTTGTTATGTTTTACATATTTGTAATCTTACATACTTGCAATGCTCCTGTAAAGAGGCTCAAATTCCTCTTCGAAATGACCCTATGTTTTCCTAAATGATCCCCTTAAAGTTTAAACAAAAATAACTCAATATTACACACATGGGAAAGGTAATAATATTAGAAGTGATTACATTACCTCTTGCCATCAATATTATTTTTGGTCTGAAACATGAGCTTAGGTGCCTGTTTTTAAGAATGAACTGTCCTTGAACATTTCTTCTCTAAGGGTTTTAATTTTGAAGTTTGAAGATTAAATCTTATTTTTACTTATTATTTTGTCACCACTGCAGTAGAGAAATGGGTTACAAGGTCTGCCAGGGGGGCCCTTCTCACAGGTTGGTGGGGATGAGGGAGAGGGCCTTCTCGGTGGTGGCCCCCCCCCCCCAGCTTTGGAATGCCCTCCCTAGGGAGATTAGGCAGCCCCCCGTTCTGTCCTCCTTCTGGAAGGAATTGTTGACTTGGATGTTTTGACAAGCCTTTGAGAATATCTAGTCCCAGCAGTCCACAATTAATGCCACAGCACAGCACTTTCACCCCATGCTCTAGTTTGTTTGCTAAAATTTGTACTATCCTATTCCCTGCTCCTGTTTGCAGTTGGCTCTGTCTTATGACAGTTTTCACCATAGGTTATCGGGCACTGTTTTGAGTTGAAAATTTCTTTCATATGTTATTGGTTTTATCTTGTATTGTGTTATATGTTTATTAGGCATTGTTTTAGGCACATTGTGTCATATCTAAGCCATCCTGAGTCCCTTTGGGAAGATGGAGGCATGGTACAAAAATAAAGTTGTGTTGTTGTTGTTGTTGTTGTTGTTGTTGTTTTTAGGTCATCTTGGCTTGCTATAATCATGGCCCTCTTTTTAAAGAAACCCTCTCAGATGTAAATCTGAGAGGGTTTCTTTAAAAAGAGGTGCAATTTCAAACTGGAGCAAAATCAATCTAATTCATTTGTTGGAAAACAACTCAGGAATGCATTGTCACAGATGGAAATTTTTGCTCACTGGATGCTTTTAACATGATGGAATTCAAAATTCCAAACAATGGAATCACATACTCTAATTACATTTCTAGCTTTATTTTATTTTTATTTATAGTATTTGCATGCTGACCCATGTCACTAAGATCCCTCCAACCCTTCAGCCCTTCCCTTAATGCTTAGGTTTTTGAGGAGGCTGGTTATTTCGAGAGAATCTCCTGCAGCCAGAACATTTTGAGCAGGTAGTATTCCATGTTGCAAACTGCTCATGCAGCAGGACTGAGAAAAAGGCATATCCTGGCCACCGGCTGTTCCTGACTACAGGAAAATGAAAATACAGCATCTCCGCACCTGTTCACCTGATGGTGAAGGAAGGAAAAGCCATTACCGAGTGACAGGAGACAAAAAACCAAAATCCACTTCAGCAACTCATCCCAGCGCTGGTGATTAATCTCAAACTCCCACAGCCTGATGCACATTAACCAGATAATTAATAATTTCTTTGGGGACTATAGCTCTGCAACTGCTTTATCAATCTGCGCAGCATTAACAGGGAGACGCTATACATATGATCAAACCCCTAGAAGTTAAGGAGATGGTGTCTTAAGGAACTATAAAATAATTTGAAAGCAATTTGGAGGCATGGATTTATTTTTTAGAAAGAGGTAAAATAGTTTCCTTATCCAAAGTATATATGACATTGGTATTTAATGCAACTTCTAACTTCAAGAGTGTCTAACAAAAAACATGCTAACTACCTTTTTGCATTTTGAAACACCCTTAATTTAATCTGTTTTTAAAATATAATGGAAGTAATACTGGATTATTTCATCCTGAATCAACTCTTTCATCTGCTTTTTCATACAACATACATCAGATTAACTCCAAAGGATTAAAAATATTGGTGCAAATACATAAAGGCCAAAGGGGGGGGGGGGGGGGCAGAAGTCTTTAACCTAAAAAGTAAATGGGAGAAGAATATACCATCAGTAAGTGTTCTATCCATCATCAGCTTTTATGTAGGATTAAACTTTTTATTTCTCTTCTGGCAGAAAGAACCAATATGTAAAAATACTTCTGGACAAAGAAAATGATGCATCTGTACATTACATACAATCAAGTCATGTTTTTTTCTGTTTCCCTAAAATAGCAAAATTAACACATAGCATAATGTTAATGGGTCATTAAAGTACCTAAAGCACCTAATCATGGCACATTCATATTGTCCATAATAATAATAATAATAATAATAATAATAATAACAACAACAACAACAACAAGAACAACAAGCCAGTCAGGTGGTCCCAGAGGTGATTGGCACACTGGGTACAGTGCCTAAAGACCTTGGCCTGCACTTAAACACAATCAGTGCTAACAAAATTACCATCTGCCAGCTGCAGAAGGCCACCTTACTGGGACCTGCATGCATTACTTGCCGATACATGACACAGTCCTAGACACTTGGGAAGTGTCTGACGTGTGATCCAATACGACAGCCAGCAAAGTGATCTTGTCTGCTGTGGACTCATCTTGTTGTGCTTCAAATAACAATGATAATTTCTTCTTACCTTCCTCTTCCTGTGGCTCAAATAAGGTTAATAGCAATTCACACAAACAGTTTTTTTCTCATTTTTTATGACAGGTGCAGCATTTCCTTTCAATGCTGTCTACATTGATTAAACAATTGCCAAGTTAAAGTCTCCAAAGAAACAAGTCTAACTGATTGCATGGCTTCTCCATATAATCATATATAAAGTTAGTAGGCCTGTTTTTCCTCAAGCAGTATGACACCTGTTACACACACACACACAAGTACACACCAAGCAGACTTACCTGATGACTTCATCACATTTATGGGGAGAGCCAGGAGGGAAGAGATCTGAGTAAATGAATTGTTCCAAACTTAGCTTTGCTTGTGTTAACTATCTCCAGCCAGTTTCCCTTAATAACTATCACAGCATCCCTGCTACCCTATGTTCTCAAAACCTTATTTGGAAGGCCATAAGTCCCTCAGGAAGTAGCCAAGCCATTTAACTCAGGCCCCTTCTTCACTGTCATATAATCCAAATTATCAAAGCAGATAATCCACATTACCTGCTTTGAACTGGATTATATGAGTCTACACTGCCATATAATCCAGTTCAAAGCAGATAATCAGGATTTTATATGGCAGTGTAGAAGGGGCCTCAGTCACATTTTTGTTTCCAAGCCATTGTCTGGAGCAGTTCCACACATAGACCAGGTTTATGTAGTTTTGATCAGAAACATTATTGGATTCAGTGAGGTTCAGAATGAGAAAGCATGATTCAAATTGTAGCCTTGATCTTAATCTACACAGGTCTGCAGGTCATATCACTCATGGAGCTGACTGCCATCAATCTACAATGTGTGTGGTCAGCCATTCCAAATTTAGAGGAGAAGCAGAAGGTTTACTGAAACCCTGGAGAGCTTCGATATCTTATTTGTGAAATATGCTTGGCTGGGTAAGTCACAGAACATGCAGGCATGATCTACTATGCCCTAGCACAAGCAAAAATTGTTGGCAGTTTCATTTTTATTACAATAGTAGAGTTACTTTTGAACACACCCTTCTAACTCTAGTGAAGATGGCACTTATACTTTAAAGCTCTCAACCTTTTCTTTCTTCATGTATGCCAGGGGAATTGACCTCAGCCAAGCTATTTTCCCTCCCAATACTTATGACCTCTTGCACAGTTCAGTGTAAATCCAGTATGCATACAACAATGATAAAAATGTGTCTTAGGGCCCTTCCAGAAAGGCTTTATATCCTAGGATCTGATCCCAGGATTTTTGTTTATACCAGATTATGTGGCAGTGTGGACTCATATAATCCAGTTTAAAGCAGAAAACCTGGGATCAGATCCTGGGATATAGGGCCTGTCTGAAGAAGCAGTTTACAACAGTCAACCTGATGTAGGAGAGAAGAAGACACAAGTAAAAGAAGAAAGGATTGTTCTATTCTTGTCCTCCATTCCGACCATTTTTAACCCACACAGAATAGCACAGTTGTGGATGAGACTGCTTGTGATACAATCACCATATTCTCTTTGCCTGTTCATATAGCTTCGGTTCATCAAAGATGTGTATTCAGAATATGGCAGATCTGTATTGTATTCTATTTTTAAAATGATATAAACTAGTTACCATGAAAAAACATTTTTCCCACCTTCCTGAAATAAGTATATGACTTTCTCCAAAAACAAAAACCCACCTACTGGTTACATCACCTGAACCGTTCCATATTATTTCTTCAAATCAACTCAATTATCCTAGACCGATCCATGGAGGAAAATAAGTTGGTTAGTGGGTGGGGATGCAGCAATAAAACACTTTTTTAGACAGGAAAAAGTACTGTGACTTCACAGGGAGATATAAATCCAATGATATATCATGTCTTTAATAAATACACATGCAGTCAAGAATGTATTTGCTTTATGAGGCATTTTGATCTGGAACAACAAATGGTGATCAAACAGAGCAGTGATGGGGAACCTCTCGGCACCTCATTAATTATAGAAAAGTTCTGGGGTCAAAGGCAAAAACATAAGAACAGAAATATGAGCACATTTTAACTAAAGGCTCCTAATGTCCTGAGGCACCTTTCATAAAGCTGAATGAAATCCCACATTATCTGCTTTGAACTAGGATATACTGCAGTGTGGACTCAGATATACCTGTTCAACACAGACATTGTGGGTTATTCTGCCTTGATATCCTGGGTAATGTGGCTGTGTGGAATGGCCCTAGGCCTTAGAACAGGGATTTTACCCTTTCAGAGTGAGGGGGAATGTACAAAACTGGAAATCCAGCACAAATGGTGTGATGGGGAAAGCAGTGTGGCTACCTGAGCAAGTCCAATGGGCTGGACTTAGTTTGCAGGGTTGACTTAACCCAAGGCCTGAGTTTCATACTCCAAGAATAAAAGCATTATTTTCTACTCTTGAAAAGTATTTACATGCTCATAGGAAGCATGCTGCACAGATACAGTCCTCCTCATGACTGCAGCATTGGGAGGAGGCTGAATATCACTTCACAGTAAAAAGTATGATTCATATTGTTTGGAGTAAGTATTGGTGACATATATGACACAAAGTCTTTTTAGTGTGTACTAGACTTGTGCACAGAATTAATTTCTTCCATTTCCTTTGGTACTTCGGGAGCCCATGACGGTAAGCCCCCCCCCCCCCCCCCGGTATGAAAACCTGGCCACAACCAAAGCCAATCTCGGCTCCTCCTCTGCTTTTCAGCATCACAGTTTAATCTTTTTTATTAAACCCCAGCAAACAAAAAGGAAACCCTAATTCCCTGAAAACTGCTACCAGTTACTTCTCCTGTAGATTAGAAAGTAGAAACAGCCGTAAGGAAACATTAAACCCAAAGCAGAAAGGAGATTGAATCATGCCAGGAAAACAGGTGTCTTTAAGGAAGTTCAGGAATAGCTCCAGGAGGTCATTGCTCTTTCTTATCTGGAAGTGGGAAGCCTCCTTAAAATCCCTTGGAAAGAGGGCATGGTTGCTGATGTGGTGCAGGCCCGGAAGAGAAAGTCCACAGGTGCCTGCTTGCAGTAGCTTTCCTCTAGAATAGAAACAGCTTTGAGAACAAGAAGCCTCCTTAAAACACATGCCTGCCTGCAGCCAAGTGCCATTCCTCTAGAGTAGAAACTGGTAAGAACTTGAAGCTTCCTTAAGGTTTGTGTGCCTGCCTGCAGCACCTCTAGAGTAAGAAACAGCTTTAAGAATTTGCCTCCTTTTAATTCGTTGGAAAGAGTGTGTGTGGCATGCAGGCCCAGGAGGGAAAGCATGCGTCTGCCTGCAGCGTCTCTCCTCTAGAGTAGAAACAGTTTAAATGCCTAAAGTGACAGGAAGGGGGGGCTGGGAATCCTCCCCCTCATAATGGGCTGATAGAAAATTGATATTTTAGCAACCAAGAGCAAAAACAGATATCTGCCCTCTTAAATTTGGAAGGCTCCCAAAAAAATGGATTTAGGTCCCCACCGAAAGCTGGGACATGAAATAGATCAAGGTTTACCCAGATTGCACAAGCCTAATGTGTACTCTGTTAATAATTGTAGAGGAGTCTGATTATTAAAATGTCTTGTAAAATTACACATTTTACACATTTATTGTAAGAAATAACATCATCATCATTATTTACATAGGGTCTTTCATGAATCTCTTGCTCACAAAAGCTTTCTGTACACATAAAAGCAAGTGATCATGAAGGTTATCATGAGGAGAAATATCTGTGGTGATAAGGTACATGTCAACCTTCTAAAACTCATACACTTTGTGGGGTGAGGTAGGAAATCATAATTTTTTGAAGTCATATACTTATTTCAGGAAGATGGAAAAATTGTACTTCCTTTGCTTCCTGTAATCACACAATACAGCTCTGTGACATGGTGATGCAGTCTAACATATCAGCCCCTAACAAAATGGTAGTTCTCAAGGTACAGTAAATGTTTCGAGAATTATTTCATATGGAAATTATAACATAATTATGATATTGAAACAGTTGGAGGGAAATCTATATAGACCTGGAATTGGAGTCATGGTCTTACAGTGAACCCTTTATGACCAGATCAAAGCATTTAAGAGAAAACTCAGAGTGACAGTATCTTCATTTGTATGCAATGCAATGGACCACATCCAAACTGTTGGCTACTTTTTGAACTATTCGTCAGGGGAAGAAGACTGTTATTTGCTTTTATATGTTGCTTTTAAGGACTTTTATTCATTTGGGGGTTTCTCCTACCCTCTCTCCATTAAATAACATCTCAATCCGTCTGTTCTTTTTCTTTTCTTTTTTTAAAAGCCTGGATTCAAACATTAACCTTTGATGTAACATTTTTGCTACACATCAGAATAGATATATTGAGCTTCAGAAAGGTAACTGAATTCAAAGAATAAAAAAAGATGACATAACTTCAAATATAAACTACTCATGGATTATGTGTTAAAATATATTTCTCACTCTCTACACTGGCTGCGTACTTTGTACTTTAAATTCTTAATATCAATATATTAAATTTTTAATAGTGATTCTACTGAAATTCAATGCATGCATGAAAACATTGCTCCAACAATTACCAATCATCCTAATAAACAGAAAAGGAAAGGACTGGCTCCAACATGGTAAGTTAACAGTGATGTTTCCAAAGTAAGAATTTAACTCAAGAAAAAAACAACAACACACAACCTTTCAACTTTCAAGTACAGTAAACCTGCTATTAATTGTATAAGTGCAATAAATATGCAGATTAGAAAAAAATATTCTTTAAAAATGCAGGTATAGTGGGGGAGATAATGGAGAACTCTACTTAAAAAAAACCAACACTTTATCATTTTGCAGTTATTATAAAGATTGCCAGATTCTGGTTGACTGCCAATGGGGCCAAAACAGGTTTCACTGCACAATGGAGCAAATTGAGTCCCCCTAGGGGTGAGAAAAGCGGTATAGAAATACTGTAAGTAAATAAATAAAATTATAGCAGTAAATTTTGTCAGAATCATATAAGTATCTCTCTTCTCTCTCTCTTTCCTCTGCCATCCCATTCCCTACAGTACCAGTCTGTACTGCATTCAGAGAAATGGGTTCTTATCTACTAAAGCTCATGCAAAATAAAAACCAGTTAATCTCAAAGGTTCTGCCACATTTCTTTCTTTTTACCTCCCTGTTTTATTTCTTGTTTATTAAAATAATTGTTGCTTGGGCGTTGCCTGATGAAGAAGCCAGGGATCTCTTCATAGAGTTAACATAATAATCTCTGAGCCTTCTGCCTGGGCAAATAAAGTTATTGCCACTGGATACTTTGGATTTTGGGCATTGTTGTCACTGACACCATTGTGAGTGGAAAGTCTGGATGAAAGGAAGAACCAAACCCACTTTTGAACAAGCCTTTAACAACATTCATAATAATAATAATAATAATAATAATAGTTATTATTATTTATATATCCTGTCCTATCTCGCTCAAGAGACTCGGGATGGTGACAAGAAAGTCAGCAAACGTTCGACACCATACCAAAAAAAAAAGACACATAAACAAATAACCACCCCACCCAAAACCCTTGCAAATCCATCTAAACTAAAAATAAGACCCATTATAACATGTAACATTTACAAGTTATGATGTAACATTTACAATTCCATGGTAATCGATTAAGAAAACCATTGTCATGGTTACTTGACCATGACAGTGAATAGTGATTCGAAGTGTGGCTCCAACTGTTGGATAAGGGTTTTCCTTACCCATCAGGTCTGGGGAACCTATTTCCCCTGATCAATTGTGTAGCATCATCCATCTTTTAGTCATGTTGATATGCAACCAAGATCAGTATGAATAAACTAGCGTGAAAAGCTTCTTGATGTACACTCAGTTTTTGTTTGTTATGTTTTATGACTCATTTGAAAGGTTGTCTGACAAGGACTGGATGTGACCTTTGCAGTCAACCACCCCATTCAAATATTAGATCCCCTCTTAGCTATCTCCTCCAGCAATTCTTTTGATAATGTTTTAAACTCATCCTAACCACATTTCTGCAATAGCAACTCTTAGCACTAATCTGAAAGATTAAAAAGACTGCTTGGGAAAAATAATAAGTATCCTTGAAATCCTGAATAGCTTTATGTTGAAATGTTTTCTTTTTTAAGGATCCCATGTTGAAACCATTCCTTTTAAAGTATCACAACCTAAAGATGCCTGGCAACATTTTCTTTATTAACACTGCTTGCCATGCCAGTTTTCTGTGTACTAAAAGAAGGATTCTGTAGTGCACAGTGCAGGTCTTTGAAGTCCCCTCAAACATTACATGGAGTGTCACTGTTTATTAAAGATAACTAATGCCCTAAGTCTTTATTTACTTGTGTTTATTGCTGTTTTAGCAAGAGTCACCAGAGAATGGCTATGCTTCGGGTCCACCAGGGTTCTTTAATCACTGTTAGTAGGTAAAATCATCTGTGACAACTAATCCAAAAAGCAGATTATATTTATTTTGGCTACAGTGGCTTGCGATTCGTTAAAATCAACAAAGCCTTTTCATTAGCCCCCTGCTGATGTCCTAAAAACAGACATTTCCAGGGTCTCAAAGCACAGAGGTTCACATATGCAGGGAAGCTGGGTCTGACAGATTTCCACTGGCACTCTTATTACAAAAATCTTATTAAAAGGGGAGGAGGGATCAAAACCTCTTCTTCCGTTCCACACAAAAGCTTAGATAATGAGTCCTAAATTCCAAAATCAAAATCATACAGGCAACATTTCTTAAGCATACCAGCATGAGTATAAAGCCACTAGAATCCACTGGCAGTGAAACATACACATGGGTTTTATGCCTATAAGAATGGGAAAGGTTGGGATCAGAAGTTTAGCCAGAGGCCATTTATTGCAGATAAATTGTGAATATTCTTACTGCAAATAGGTAAGCAGATAGTTAGGTGCCTGTTTGCTGCTAGTTGGTGCTACTTAGTATAGAATATTGTGTACCAAGGCACTTTGGCTAACCTAGCAGTATAATACATCATATCTTTTGCCAAAATATTTCCACAAGGAATTCATTTGCCTTTGCCAAAAATTTGGGTTGGAGAAGACACTGTCTTGACACTGACTCTTGCTTATATCAGTAGCAGCAGCAGGAATAGTGGTCTCTTCTTTCTTCCTGGCAGCTCAAGTCTGTATACATGGCATTTTTCTTTTGCACATTATACTCAGAAAGATTGTAATGAAGGTCAGGATGAACAAAAGAGAGACTGGCCCAAGGACATGCAATGAACTTCGTGGCTCAATCTGGCTTTCTAGGAATAGAGCTGGGGTGAATAACACCTCCAAGCTACAGACCTAATCTTTTGGAGGGGATCAACCTCACACAGAATAGATTGCAATCCCTCCCCAAATTAGTTTACCTACTGACCAGCAGAAGTTCTGCCTCAATTTATCCACCCACATATAATCCCCCCCCCCCCCCACATCCAGGCAATGATTCACAACCTCCACAGCTTCCTTTGTAATATCTGCAAAAAAGAGATAGATCTGGGTATCATCAGCCTAACCCACAATTGAAAAACCCCAGATGTCCTCCCATTGCAGTCTCATGTACATTTTGAAAGGTGTGGGAGACCGTTTCAACTTCTGAAGTACAGGTTCATGGCTTGGAAAATGGAGAGCAGTCCTCCAGTATCATCTTCTGGGAGCATACAGCCTACTGCCCCATCACACAAGAGCAGTGGTTCTCAACCTGTGAGTCTCCAGATGTTTTGGCCTTCAACTCCCAGAAATCCTAATAGCTGGCAAACTGGCTGGGATTTCTGGGAGTTGAAGTCCCAACATTTTGCAGAAGACAGCAACAGGATTTAAAGTGGATTGATGCACTAGTATGATGAGGTAGTAAAAGTACTAGAACCAATGCAGAAGAATAGCTCCAGGTTCCATATCAGCCAAAATGCAGAACAATATCCTTATCAATGATACTGAATGTCTCTAAGTGATCCAACAGAACCAACAGGCACACCCTCCACCTTTTCAGTCCCTAGCATTAAACTTTCACCAAAGTGAGGAAACTATTTCTATTCATAACAAAATGATGTCATATTGCAATCTTGGACAGCTTCCAAATGTTCATTCAGCATTATTTTTATTATTATTTGCTCACTGATCAGAGAAGACACGGATCCTATCTTTTTCTCTCTAACAGATTTCCTTTAGTTAGAAAAAAAGACTGAAGACATGATGAGAAAGATGAGTGTCTTATAAATAAAATTTATAAAATTTCATTAATAAGGCAAGCCAATTGAACAACAAAAGCCTTGTTCTTGATTAATCGAAATTTATTGGTTACAAAATTCACTTTGTTTATAATATATCACAAACCTATGGTTTTGCCATCTAACCAAGAGTCTTAGGTGATCTACTTGTATGTGGCATGTAAAACAACAAAGGTATCCTAATACCAATGCACGCGCAATAGAAGCCAACATGACAAAACAAATCATGATATGGCCAAAGTATAATGGCTTCACTTGGCTCCTAGGGACCATTCAGACTCGATTAATATTTGGAACTATTTAGGAGTCATTTTGGCAGTCCAGGTTATTTGTCAAACTTTCCTCCAACACCACATTTCAAATACGTTGATTGTCCTCTGAACATTCCTGACTTTTGTATTTCAAATAAGTTGATTGTCCTCTGAACATTCCTGACTTTTGTATTCAATGACACCTTTAAACTTGAAGATCTTATCTGGTTGGTTCATATCTACTTTTCCAAGTTCTAATCTTCTGATTTCGTGGCTATAGTCTCCATTTTAATTAATGACTTAGACTAGGTAGACAGAATATTGGACTATTTTGATGTTTTCATCATCCTTTTACAGTTTGTCTATGTCATCTGTGGTCATTTTTTTAAATTTTCAGATGTAACTCTTCTTTTTCACTTACTTCCATTGCTTTCCTGAATAGTTATTCCATTTTAGGACTTTATATATTTTTCTCTGAGATTAGTTATTGGACCTTGAACATAGAGTATATGAAAAGGAAAGTTTTTGGAATTTTAGAAATTAAAAAAAACCCCTCAAATTTGGAGTCTAAAACTTTTGGCTTATGTGAAAAGAAAAAGAAGAAAAGATAGAAAGAATGTTACATTGTTTACCTTGCAGGGACTAAAGGTAATGGTATAGTTAACAAAAAGAGAATGCCACAAGCTCTTTATCACAAAAAAGTACTTTCACCTGGGAAGCAGGTAACAGGATTACATGGAGGAAAGCTACATAAAGTCATAGAGTTAAAGCTCAGTACAAGAAAGCTGGACAAATTCACTAGAGGATTATACAGTTTCCAGGCTGCAGCAGGTATATCAAACCAGTGAGCTACTTCAGGATTAATATTTGGAAAGAAATCCCTCCTTTCCATCATGGACCAGCTGACTTTTAACCACTTTGTTCTATTATAATCGAAATCTCAGTATTTTCTTCATTACAGATGATGGCTTCAACAAAACTCAGCTATTTCCATATAATGGTTATCAAAAAGTAAACCTGTTATAGCTGAATGAATGACTCTAAAAAGTATCAGCCTAATCATAATAGAACGAAGGAATGCTACAGCATGCAAATAGGTGTTGAAGCCTTTTTTCTGTATTTTCATACAAGCCCAAAGCGTATGACCTATATTAGAAATTTAATTTAGGAGAATTTGATGGATTAAACATCAAGAGAGGAAGACAAAATCCTCCAGTTAGAGTCTAATTTACTTTGGGATTCACAAAAGATATCAAAGAGTTATAATGGGTGAAACGACCATATAAAACAAGAGGGCTAGAGTTCAGGTGACAAGTTGTTGGGACGACAGGAATTTCACTTTAGAACAAAAACAATTGAACAGCATGGGACATTAATATCCATATCTACGAATAGGAATTAACCTGGTTCATTAAAATATTTTGAAAGATGGGAGGTATTCTTGGAAGAGGAGGGATTATAAAAATATTAATGTGTCCAGTTTCTGAGAAATAACATAGAGTTCCGGACAGAACAGCTGACCATTTCAACAGTTACCAAGGAAGCTGCCCTTCTTTCCAGCTGAAGGGGTTAGAGCATGGATGTGGCAGCTGATTTAAATACATCATCATAACCTCATTAGCAATATCAGATTACTTCATAAGGCTCAGCAGCGCCAGTTATATTGTGCACTGTCAGAGAGATGAGAAATCACAATTGGCCAAGTGAGAAAGCTGCTACACGCACAGGGAATTATATCGGCTAGGAATTGCCACTTTTTACCCTAGCTTATAGAAGAGACTATATTATGTTGAGTTAATTCTGTGAGTTATTTATCCTAACCCATTCTATCACTGCAGCACATGTTGGGAACTGGACAATTGAAAATCCAGGAAGCCAAAATGTTTCCAGAGTGATAGATTGCATACACAGTGGAACAAGCTAAAAGTGCAGATGCCCCATGACTTGTCATGGGAATGTTCTTAATATATCACACAGCAAGATTATAAGGACTAAACTGTCAGTCAAACATAAAAAGAAATGACTGTTAAATCTCAAGTGTATAACATCACACTTCTGAATACTTTTACCAGTTTAGGAACCTTGAATACTACTGAAAAAAGTTTAAATTAAATGGCATGGTAACCCAATTTATCTACATTCTGAATCAGAACTGAATGTTGTCATCACTATCAATTACACAAATAAAATAAACTGGCATAATCAAAATGCATAATCAGTTAAGCATGCATTTATTTACTTGCTTAAATTTAAGCCTGGGTCTTGTGGGTAAATTGGCCACAAGAATAAGAGAAGTACAGTCATACCTTGACTTAAGAGTTTAATTCATTCCATGATTGAGCTCTTAATTTAAAACACTCTTATCTCAAAGTGAATTTTCACATTGAAATGCTGTTAATCTGTTCCATCCCCCTGAACCTCCCCATTTATGTTGTGTGTTTTAAAATAAGAAAATATACTTTATAAATAACAAATAATGCACATTCACATGGAACAATAAAAAAGCACAATGAACGTTAAAATGGTAGAAGCACAAAATTGTGGCACGGAAGCACATTTGAGGCAACAAAACATGCAAAGAGCAAAGCCAATATCAATCCCCCAAAGTGGACAAGAACACAAGGCATGGAGGCAAAGAGGCTGTTCCCTTGAAGCCCTAAATCCACTACACTACCATTCAACACTAGGGACTTTATGACATCACGGAGTGTGTGTGCATTGCATTACTGAAGAGAGGTACCATATCAAAAGTGCTCTACATGGTATGTATCTGTTATTGATGGTAACATGACTGTTATGGCACAAGGGATTGATGTCATGATGTGGTTGCAGTCACATTAGAGGAAGCAACAGTATGGTGGGAACTCTTCTCAGCAGAACAACACTACCTACACAAAGTGGAAAATACTCTCCCAAAATCTTTCATGACATCGACAGGAGCAATATGATGGTCTGACAAAGAAAATAGTGGAGAAAGTATCTGCAGTAAAGAGGCTAAGCTGGAAACCCTTGGCTTTGACAGTGTTGATGAATGACTGAGCCTACATGACTGGGGCTGTTGGGAATGGAATCCAGCATCAATAACTGGATGTGTGTAAGTTTTCACACTCTAGTGCAGCTACTAAGATAACCTTTACAACCTTTGTTTTCCAGTTGAGGACGAAAAGGTGAGAGGACAGGTGAAAATAAGCCAAACTTAGCTGGGCTGGTTCCAGGAAAGACACCACCTGAAATCAGGCTAAAGCACTATCTCTGAAAGAGTGGGAAAATTCACAGGGTTTTACCTCATTTAGTATATACCAAATTTCAGCAAAGAGTTAAAAATGCATTCAACAAGGTACTAAATTGCAAGAAATTATTGATTGTCTGATTATTTTGCCAGTGACTGATTGGTCTGCATAAATTGAACTTTCCAGTAAAATCTTCACTCCCATGAGGATTGTGTAGGGAGAGTACTCCTTCATGCCCTTAGTGACAGATGATACCTGTTTTACCTATGAATTTGTATTTAAGAGCCACTGAAGCTCAGCAACAGTATATTCTGGCTCAAATGAGCTGAAAATTGCATTTGATTTGAATTTCAAAACCGGGGTGGGGTGAGGGGGGGGGGGGCTGCCCACCATGGAAACAACTTTCTTTTTCCTACCACTTCCTGATTCACAGGAACTATTTTAAACCAGCTGCTTTAAGAAGCAGTGCTTGATACTGAGAAAAGAGCATTGCTGGAAAGGAGCCAGTCAGTTTTAAAATAAATGTTTAATTGTCAGGATCAAAGCAAACTCTGCTTTTATGTATATTAAGAACTATATGTTCAGGGGAAAATATCCCTCTAAATAATTGAGGAATAGAAACGTTATCTTCTACTTTGGAGAGATTGGGGGGGGGGGGGGGATTAGTTGCATTACTAACTGGGATTTAATTCCACCAAAACTGGAATTCATGTAGATGTCCATGAACAATAATATCATATCAAGAAAACTGAGTTGCTTTCAACCATCTATAAGTTCTGATTATTATTATAGGCATTTTTCTAGCGATAGCTACAAACAGACTCGTACTTTATAACTATATAGTTCTAAAGAATTTTGAAGGTTAATATGTTCCAATTACCTGAATAACATAGGACAGGCCACATAGGGCACAGCTACAGCATCCCTGAGAGATGGCCAGACCCACTCCCTCCAGTTCCAACTGTAGCAAAGTACAATGCACATTGTTGGGAAGCTCCATACCATGACAATCCAGAATACTGCTAGCCTTTCTCTTGTTACTGCATGGATCTAATCTAGCTCCCTAGCAAGGCAGTGGTAACACTTACTGTGACAAGACCGCCACAGAGAAACAGCAGGTAACTGGCTCTCTAGAGAGACTTTCTTCAAATGCCTTGCTCTAGTGCTTTCTCAAAGGAAGGAATTCCATGCAATTTCAGTCAAAACCTGAGGTCATGGAATAAGGCCTTGTGATGTTGTAAAAGAAGGCCCTTGTAGTGGGGCTGTGTGGTGAATCCATCACCCAGTGCTCTGCATCACCTGCATCACCTGCCAGAAAGCATACCTTTCCAGCATGCTCCTGCTCTGTCCCCAGCATTTTTAATCTGAACCCAAGTAGTCTCCCGTGTTCAGAATTCCTTGTTGTAGAACACTACATCAACACAGCCAGCATGGAACCCTGTTGTGATGAGATCTGGTGGGCACCATGCTGGCTGTGTTGGCAAAGTTTTCTAAGACAGGGAATTTTCCCAATGTGATGAGGTCCCTAGTCTGATATCATAGAGGCAGGGTAAATAATAATAATAATCTTTATTTATATTCTGCTTTATCTCTCTGAGGGAACTCAGAGGGGATTACAGAATACATATATGACAAACATTTAATGTTTATCACATACAATGAACAACAAAGACAGACAGTACATAGACAAAGATAAAGGTTTCCCCCTTTCTATCTCCACCATCTGGAGGCTGTGCTCGATTCCAGCCATGGAGAGGTGCTCTTCTTCCATTTTCCATGCTGAGGAGCCAGTTGTCCATGGACGCCCTCCTGATCAAATTACCAGAATGTCTGCATAGGCACCTTTTACCTCCCTGCCAAAATGATACCTATTGATCTACTCACTTTTTTTTCAGCCTGCTAGGTAGGCGGGAGCTAGGGCTAACAGCGGGAGCTCACTTCGATCTACGGCTTGAACTGCCAACCTTCCAGTCAGCAAGATTTTCTGCAGCTGGCACTTTAACCCAGTGTGCTACCATTTACTGTGGTACCATTTTCTACCATGTGCTACCATTTACTAAAGAAGACCTGCTTCCGTGTCTGCTGATTAGAAATGGACATGATGGCAATCTGGTTAAATGGGTTCAGAGCTTCAATAAAACCTGCCTAGTCAGATAATATTACATCCCAAAACTAAGAACAAAAACATTTCTCAGGAAGACACCAAAATATATTCAGTTGTTTCCTGCTAGCTGTGAGCTGAAATGTGGGGAAGGGGATGAGCTTAGCAGTAGAAAATAGAGTGGTTCAGAGGAGTGTCAATAAAATGATTTTGTTCCCAGAAATATAGCAGCCATTGAGTGTTAGTCTATTTATTAAAGAACCAAGATGGAAGAACATATGTTACATGTTGATTTGAGAGAGCTCCCCCCAAAAAATCTCCCCTTTCAGAAAAATTGTGCAAATGTTTTGTATCCTGTTGTTTATCAAGAGGGTATGAGCTCTAAATTTGAAGTGCAAACGTCCATCTCTGATTGGCACTATGGCACAGTACAGATGATGATTTATTAAGAGCTCTTAGTTGCATGAGACAGAATGTAATTAACAGCTTCCCCTTTTCTTAAATATAAAAACATACATAACTGAAATCAGAGCTGTTAAGTGCTGGGTGTCTACAAAAGCATCGATGAGATCATCTGCAAATCACAGCAGCCTACAGAACAGAATAAATATAGGGAAGGTACTTGGCAGTGGTGGAAAGGCAGGGTATTTACTCAATAAGTACCTATTTTCAGAATTTCCTTGGAGCTGGCTTGGATTCAGAGCTATCAATTATTTAAAAGAAGTAACATGATGCTTCCTTTGTAGAGGCAAATCTGCAAGCAGATCCCGAGAGAGAATAAAAAATGAATTAGGCAGAATTTATTAGCATGTTGGAAGACAGCAGAGATTCCGCCACTAAGTCTGACTGGGAGGTTTCTTTTTTTTAAAGCACATACCTGACCATGAAAGATAATTTCTATTTCACCTTCCACCTCATTCCTTTCCACACCCGTTCCCTCCCTTTTTCTTTTAAAACAGGGCATAACAATAAGAGACATCAATCATCCTTTAAAGTACTTCTTTTTTTAAAAAAAAACTGGGTTGATATATTGTCTCCATTTAAATTACAAATACACTAATCTACAACACTGTTTACCAAGTAGCATATTAAATGGAAGATGCAAAAAATGCATCACTCTAATTTAAAAAATGACTTTAGACTCAGAGACATGTAAAAACAGGAGAAGGGTGTGCAGAGTTGGCTGCTATATTTCAGTCCTGGAGAGTGAGTTTCAATTACTGTGGCTTTCTCCTCAGGACATTACTATTCTGATGGTTCACCTGGTCAAAATGAATAGAGCCAAAAACAGGGCAAGACTTCCCTTTTTGGCAGTCGTTTATGTTAAAAGTTTCTATAATACTGTGCTTCATATCAAGAACTGGCAAAACAGTCTTTCAGTCTGAATCTAAACTAATTTAAACTGAATCTAAACTTGCTCTTTAATAATAACTTTGGTTAATTTTTAAAATGAGACTAAAAGTCCATCTTTTGAGCAAAGGAATGAGTAAGTGGTATCTGTAGCATTTTGTTTGTATTTTTCTGAAATGCCCATGCTAATTAAAATATTTTTATATAATCTCTTGCAGAAAAAAGCCACTATTATTATTCCTGACATACCAAAAAAAAAAAACATTGTTGGGTTGTAAAGGAAATGGCATATATTCTACATAACTTTCAAGCGATGGGTACAAGCTTATCTGTTCCCACGGCAAATATGAATACAGGTACAAGCATTTATAACCATTTCTTCTTTTTCACATGGTAGCCTTAGGAAATTATAGCCATATTTGGCAATAACTCCAGAGCTGGCACCTGGTATTTTGGCAAAATTGTACTAACAGATTTAAAATTTACCCAAGACTGCCTTATGATCAGATTACAGATGGGTTGCTTTGGCTGGATGAATCTATCTGGATGCTACCTTCAACATACCTTCAGTTTATGCTCATCTTCAAATACGATGTACAAATTGCTGTCATGATAGTCTCAGAAGATGAGAGATATAAACAGTATGAGGATATTTCCATTCAAATGCTGATACAATCATTAACTATGTTGTATAGATTTTATGTTTTAAATGATTTTGTCGTGAGGTTCTACTCCAAACTCAAGAACGGAAAATGGAATGTTGGTGGGCACGAGATTTAAAGATAGGCTCAAAGCCAACCTTAAAAACTATGGCATAGACACCGAGAACTGGGAAAACCTGGCACTTGAGCACTCCAATTGGAGGTCAGCTGTGACCAGCAGTGCTGTAGAATCTGAAGGGGCACGAATGGAGGGCAAAAGAGAGAAAAGTGCCAAGAGGAAGGCACATCAAGCCAACCCCAACCGGGACTGCCTTCCACCTGGAAACCAATGCCCTCACTGCGGGAGAACATGCAGATCAAGAATAGGGCTCCACAGTCACCTACATACCCACCGCCAGTACACCGATCTTGGAAGACAATCCTACTCGGACAATGAGGAATCACCTAAGTAAGTAAGTTTGTCGTGAGGCTAAACTACTTAAACTGATTTAAAGTATTGGCATTGTTAAATAAGGCTGGCAAATATTTCTGTGGATTATGGCAAGAACACATTGAATAGTTTAAATTGTAAGAGAGAGAGAGAGAGAGAGAGAGAGAATTATGTTGTGTATATTGTTTGTTTTCATGTGTCTAGGACATTTTAGTATGGGTATCATTTCTTTCAAGTTGACATGGAGACTTTATGCTGTTGGGAATTTATACATATTATTTTTAAAGTTGTTTTACATACCAGTTTATCAACTTCTAATTTCTCTGTCTTTAGGACACAGTTAGATAACCAATCCAGTACATAATATACATAACTAGGGTTAAGCTATACTCTGAAACTTAAATTGGTGTTTAATTTTTGGAATTTCTGTTATCTTGGGAGTTGTGTCACAAATTGAGCCTTAATGGAATTTATCTAAAGCAGGAGTCCTAAAACTAATTCTTGAGGGCTGGATGCGGCCCTCTAAGATCTTTTACTCGGCCCTCACTCAGGGTCAACCTAAGTCTGAGACGACTTGAAAGCACACAACAACAACAACAACAACAACAACAACAATCCTATCTCATCAGCCAAAAGCAGACCCACACTTTCCACTGAAAAACTAATATGTTTATATTTGGGAAAATTGTTCTTCATTTTATTTATTGTATTGTTTTTAAGTGATTTTTGCAGTACAAATAAAATATGTGCAGTGTGCATAGAAATTCATTCATTTTTTTTTCAAATTATAATCCAGCCCTCCAACAGTTTGAGGGACTGTGACCTGGCCCTCTGTTTAAAAAGTTTATGGACCCCTGATCTAAAGAGTGGAGTTACACTGGAGCAAAAAGAAGAATGTTTACAGCTTTTATATTCCTCTTCGGACAATGTTTCCTTTCAAAGGTGACTCCTACAATGCCATAAATAGATTATCTGGTCTCTCCCCCTCAAACTAAAAGGTCAGTTGCCAATGTGGCATTACAAAGAGGCATCACTTATGCGCTCTAGTATTTCCATCTTTCTGTGCACTCTAGTATTTTCATCTATCCATCTATATTGTTCTATCTGTCAACTTTTTCCTTTTAAACGATGCTTGTGCCAAATCCCAAAATTGTTCTTTCTAAACTTAGGGCATCTTATGTAAAAGTTCCAAAAATTCTTCAAGGACATCTTCTGAAAAGGAGACTCAGAAAGCTGGTCTCCAAGGGTGAACAGAACACATGATCCTCTTTCAATCACACCATAAAGCAAGATAAAGGTTTCATGCAACCTGAAGAGTCCAGTTATTACAACATTTATACATTCCTCTTATAAGTATATAAATAACATTGCATTCAGAAAAGAATGAAGGGAATGTTGAAAGTTTGATATCGGGACATAGGCCTATTTCTAATAGTAGCCATGATCTGTAGCCATGATCATACCAATGGTAAAAATGCAAGCAATATTTCCCACTCTTTAAGATGTTTAGGTAACTATATTTTGGCTAGATGCTCCCACTAAAATCTAACATCAATTACTGCCAGCTTCTTGAGAAGACTTCAAACTTGTAGGATCTATCATTTCCCCCTGAAACTCCGATATCTACTAGCTGGGGCCAAATATAAAACAAAGGGCTAGGGACATGGCAGGTAAACATTCACATAAAATTCAAGAAAATTAGTGAAAGGTAGTCCAGGACTTTACTTGTAATACCAGAACAAAGCTCATCACTGGAAAATTCCACTCCAGGTCCATCTCCATGTCTTCTTTGTTTTAGCAGCAAAAGAATGTCTATTGTGGGTGTGAGTATTTGGTACTTGTATTAGGTGTCAGAGATCCTCAGTGACAACTGCAAATCATGCAGGTATTACCCAAGAATTTTCAATCTACTTTTTGCCTACTCTTGTATGTCATATATTAGTGACATGGCCCTTGTTTGTTGGCCTTACAAGAGGTCCCAACACTCCTCGCTGCTGGCTGAACTGACTGGGGCAGTTGGCACTTTCAGTCCAACAACATGTGATTCTCTATCCTACCTTAAAATGTATATAATTGATACATGAGAAGGCTAGATGTGAGAACAGAAGCTTGTGCTCTTACAATATGAACAGTGTAGTTGAAAGTAGGCTACAAAAATACTGAAAATATTTGTACAATGATTTAAAGGCTAGAATGCTCTTACACATCAAGATTCATCAGTATTCATTTAGCCATAGAAACCTACTGGGTGATCATGGGCAAGTTACCCTCTCTTAGCTGAAGAGGAAAGCAATCTCAATTAGAGTATATTCCAACTACCCAATATCTTGTAGAACCGGTTTACAAACCTATATATAAACATCCGTAATGGTGGCAAGTAACTTAAAGGAGGGAAACGACAAAACACTTTCTAACAAATCTTGCCAATAAAAGTAGTGATAAGTTCTATTTATGGACATCACAAGACGGGAATGACTTAAAGACACACACCAACCAAGGGTGATTAAGATTTTCTAATAGAAGATTACCTTAGAGTAGTGCTGGAAGACCACAAAAAGCTAGAGAAGTGTTCTCTGTACACGTTTTAGGCCCTCCTGTATGATTCTATGTTATGCTTCTATGAAATGTTTATTTTAATAGGTTTCACCATTATGGTTCATTTTCATGTTTCCATGATAAGTCCAGGAAAGTACAGTGTTCCCTTGCTACTTCACGGTTCACTTTTCACGGACTCGCTGTTTCACAGGTTTTTGCTTCCTTGCAATGATGGAGTGTGGAAGGGGATTTCACCCTCCCTCCTGGGAGAGAGGCAGCCAATCATTAAAAAAAGAGAGAGGGGAGATACAAAACAGTATGTAAATCATGGCCTTATAGCCCCTTCCTCAAAGTTAGCAAAAAAAAAAAGGTGTGCGGTGCTGGAACGTAACACCCACGATAACTGAGGGAACACTGTATTCCCTATTGATATGGGGGATATACTATATTGATTTTTAAAACCCAATTAAAAATGGGGGTGGGGATACAGTACCAATCTACTTGAAGCCCCTTCTTCAGCAGTCAGTCAATGGCCAAAAAGTAGTTTCACAATCTAGGACCAGCGTGTCATATAACTTCCACCATTAAATAACTGTAACTTGTTGTTTTTTGCAAAGTACTGACTGAGTGGAGTCCCAATTGGGAGGGAGGAGGTAAGATACATTTCTTATCTTGAAAACAAAACAGACATTAATATGCAAGTTTTTTAAAAGTTATTATTCTACACGCACTTTAAAGAGATGCCAATGTTTTGGTGTAAAAGTCTCAAGTTTAATCCCCTTATTTTATTATTCAAAGGCTCAAGAAGGCAACAACAGGGAAAACTTCTGTTCAACTGTTCACTTTGTTTCTGTGTCTACTTGCCCACAAATTCTACATTTTAAGGTCTAGTATGAAACAAACAGAAACTACATCCTAAGCACTAAATTTCTGTCATAATAGGTGTTGCTGCTCATAAATAAAGGCTCGACTTAGAAACTGTTCAGCAATGAGAATTATGAGAAATTTTGATGATCACTTTTTAATTATTTATTCCTTATTTATTTACTACAGGTAGAACTACTAAAACAGTTGTCTTTATGTTCTTAGAGAAGCAGACACAAAGTTTCCCAGGTTTTGCAACTGCCAATACTGATGTTACTATTTATAGTGCTATAACATAGGTTTTCAGCAATATTGGTAAAGTTAAGCTTAGGTAGCATTTCTAGCTGTAATAGCCTAATATAGACATATTGCTAAAAACACAGTTTACAACGTGGAACACAAACACAGATTTAGTGGGTCCAATAAATAACCTTTTCTACTGCTAAGGAATATGCTGCCAAAGTGTCATTTATACTGTATGTTCCAAATAGAATGGAGATACATATATATATTTAAATTTTCTATTTCTGAACTGACACTTGAAGCTTTTTAAAGCCTATTGATCCAGAATGGCTCGTGATAACACTTCTGTCACTCGGGTGAGCTGTTTTTAGCTCTTGCTTATTTGAAAAATCTATATCAGGAAGCAGATGATGCAACAGTTTTAAGGTCCTCCCCTATTTAGAAATGAAGATGTAAGCTGGCTCTAACATCATGTTGTGGTCAGGTTTCAAAGTATGCTTTGAAATTTCTAAAAGAATCTCTCAATTTAATCATACTGTAAATATATGGATATTTACTTAGGGCAGAGTTCCAGCAGGACAGTGCTTCCAGTCCAGCTCTCATCCATTTTAAAGGAGGATGTTGCAGAAGAACATCTGGTAGATTGTACCAGAACACCTTTTTTTCCAGATCACAGATAAAAAAAAGCTAATGGATTAAAATGACCCTCTATCTATTTCACAAGATGTGATTTAAGATTAAAGTGGAAGATCAAGCATAACTCTTAAGAAAATCTTGCCACA
This sequence comes from Anolis sagrei, assembly GCF_037176765.1. Classification (NCBI taxonomy): domain Eukaryota; kingdom Metazoa; phylum Chordata; class Lepidosauria; order Squamata; family Anolidae; genus Anolis; species Anolis sagrei. The sequence continues at coordinate 35,257,315 of NC_090021.1, forward strand.
CACACAACTAAGAACACACCTTCCAGTCACTCAAAATACCCCTTGTGAAATATATCTGAATATTTTTCATCTTTCGGTATTAGATAAGAAAGAAGTGTATTACTGCTTTGGTAGATTTTGGTTTCAGACACAAAGGCCTGACCTACAAAAATATATTTCAGAAATCATTGCACCAACAAATAAAGGTTAAAATGTAAATTAAGACTTTATTCCCCATCTCACTGGAAATCACACAAATTTGGATTGTTGCACCCTTGCCCTCACCACCCTCTCTCTTTGTAAGGCTCCACATACAACAGCTGGTAACAATAATCAGTAAGCTTGAATTACTGATGTGATTGGCTGATTATTTAATCAGAACTGTATGTGGGGTCCCCCTCCCCACCTCATTAGGGTTTCAGTGGCAAAAGGCATCAAGCAATTAATCAGGAAGCCTTCAGATATAGAAAAACCTGCTCTGAAAAGCCTTTGCTCGCTACAAATGCCTCCTGATCAGACATTCAAAACTCACTGACAAGAAGCTCAATTTGTTGTGGTTTATTTGTATTTGTGCTGAAGTTCAAGGTACTCTGCGTAGGAGCTAGCGGTCCACATAACTAATTGCCAGATTGCAAAGGATTGCATAGAGGGTAAGCAGCAGCCACACAAGGCCATGATTTACAATAAATATTTCTGTGATGAATGAGCAGTGTGGTCATGGTCACGGAACTTAAGAGTGGTTCTGAACTTTATCATCTCTGATCCTTCAAGTGCATTTTTCTTTCTGGGGAGGAGGTTGAGGGACAGGGTGAACTCTTTAATACCACTGAGGATTAAATTTTGCATTTGCACCCAGACTTTTTTGTTAGCCTTATTACTGGAACCTTCAATTATTTTACAAGAAGAAAGTGAAAAATATGCATAGGGAATGGAGAAGGGGCAGAAGCCCCTTTTAACTAATAAGAGACACAACAAGGGCAATTTATATCCTAATGGTATCATCTACTCCACATGCTCTTGCATGCATGCATGCATGCATATTTTATTGCATGTTTATTTCTATTATTAGTTCTATTTTGGTACAGAAACATTGCTGCCCTGTGTACAATTAGGATGCTGTCAAGTGCTGCTGAAGTCAATGCATCTTATCAGCTTAGATGTGCATGGGATGACAGCCAAAGATGGCACAATTATTAAGTTTAATCGTGGGAGAAAGAGGACAAAGCATTAGTGACAACTCCCATTTGAAACTATTTTTCTTTTTCAAACCATGCCTCCCAAGTTTCTGCACAACATCAACAACTTTTCTTTACAATTATGTGTGTGCACAAGGTAGTACATGCTGATGCACATGCACACATTTTGTATGGATTTTTATATTACATTGCAGAAATAAGGAAATGATGAATAGGCCGATTACAGTGTCCCTGACAGCAGCGTGAAATGGTAGCTAGGGTGACCAGGGGGTGTCCTGGTTCCTCCTTGTGGAAAGGTATTCAGCGCACGTAATAATTATTCATCCATCTCGTTCACACTAAAGGCATTGGCAATGCAATTTTAGCCTGATAATCAAGACCATATGACAAAACCCAAGGCCATTAGGGACCAATTTCAAGTATTCTCTGCAAGACAATGATTTTCCAACTGCACTTACATATGCTGCATACTTACCTCTGCACGACTGCACCTGCTCTCATTTATGTAACTCCTCGATTTTCAGGGTTTTTTTTTACTCTTGTAATGCAAAGAAAAGTTTCAAAACCATTGTTCTACCTTTCATAAAAAAAATGGTTCCATTAATTATTTTAAAAGTAAAAAAGTAAAACTGTAATACCATAAATTATCTCCTGTTCTGACTTTTTGTTGTTATTATTATAGTATTGTAGTTGTTGATGGAGCATGCATGTTATTGTCAGCATTTTCTTTTAAATAGAAAGGTGGAAGTCAAATGATATATATGCCTTATGTCAGCCAACTAAACAAGGTCACAAAAATACTAGTCTGCTGAGCTATTTTGCTAGCCTGCTGGGGCTAGAAGAAAAGAGATGAAAAACCAGACAGCCCATTGCATTTCTGTGTTGAGTCCCTTTGAAGTTGCTCTGGGTGGAGGTGCTTTGAACGTGATTGTCCTGTCTCTTGGCAATGGGCTGGACTGAATGGTCCATGAGATCTCTTCCAACTCTATGATTCTATGATTCTATGAAAATACAAGGCTGCCTTACTCTGAAAACTAATATAAAGCCTATTAAGGCATTCCATTTTTGTATTAAGTAAGCAGACCTGGTTATTAAACAGGTGCCTACTTTTATCCTTTATGAAGAAGAAAGTGGCTTCATGAAGAAGATACCTCCTTTCTGTAGACTCTCTATGTGGCTTACAAAACCTTTTTTCTAACACTGGCGAATGTGGAGTCTGCTGCTCACAAAGAGATACCCATTCTCCAAATGAGGAGTGACAGAAATGGACAGTGCTAGTGTGCATCCGCTTCTCATCTATTTATTAAAACCAGAAATGAATGCTTGAATAAGGTTATTATATTTTTGCACAGTGAACAAGCATTGAAGCGAAATCTGCTTAGTTAAAATATTCCTTGTGTCATGAATTCACAATAGAACCTTAGGGTTTATTTACATGGGCCAAACACCCTGTACTCACCACAGATGTTCAGCTGGTAGTCTTCATGACACAAAGCAACTTCTGTTCAGTATCCTGTGTTGTTGTTGTTTTCTTTAAACCAACTTTGTCCCATATTAGGAAAAGTCAGAATACTCCAAAGGTTGCTTGAAATTCTGGAACATCCTGGGGGGTTCAGGACAATCTGGACAGCTAGCTTGGATCCAATTCATTCAGATCTGCTGTCTGGATGGACATCACCACCACCACCATCTTTTCTATGCACCAGTGAAAGAGGATGGCTTGTGCTTATGCTGGCTCTGCTCCTAGCCTGCCCCAGAGCTCCATCCAAGTGCTTGGTCACTTTGGTCAGTTCAGGATAAAGTAGCTGTGCAATCATCAAGAAGGAGGGGAGATCACCCACCTCCTCGTTCTGGTCATGCTGGTGCCCCATCCTGATATCACAGATATGACTGTGGCAGCCAGGTGGTCAAATGAAGCCCCATTGGCAGCTAGGAGTAGTGGCAGTAATGGCAGAAACATGGAGGAGGTGACAGTTGAGTGGGACCAATCTGTCCTGACCCAGCTAAGTATATTGCGTGAAGAAGAAGTTAAAGAGGAAAAAGGAGAATGTTGCTGCTGCTGCCACTACAACTGCCACAATCACAACTTTGACTAAATTACACTACTATTAAACATAGGCAACACAAGTTATAGAGAGAGAATTTGGAAAAAAAACAAATAGGTACAAGTGAGATAAAACGACATAGCATTGTGTTCCACAAGTATCCGTTGATATTGAATAGATTCTAGAGTTCATTCTGAAGATTTGTGTTTGCACCACTATAGATAGTGCCTTAATATTTTATCTCTTGGTCAATATAAGACAGTCTGAAAAAATTCTTTATTATGTATAGAGTGAACAATGATATAAAGGTTTATAAACACACAGCATTCTGCTACCACAAAGAAGTCTTCAGCATTCCCTTCCTAAGCTTGAATTTATGAAACAAAAATGTTCTGCTTGAAACTGGATATATTTTCATTTCTGTTCTACATGAGCCAAAATCTGATAACTAAATAGGATAATAATAATAACTAACTATTCAACAAATACAGCTTATTTATCAATGATGATTTTGCATGTAGTTCCAGCTGGTTCTCACACATCCAGTGCACCCAGCTGTGAATTAATAACTTATCCAGTGGGTTAGAAAGAAGCTTAAATGAGTATTCAGATGTATCATGTGTTTTTTAAGGATGAGCTTCAGCACAGCCTCCCATCTCTCTTACAAATCTGAACTGTGTAAAAAAAAAAAAAAGGAAAACAGGTATAGGAGGGGAATAAAGCAGGACCTTTAAGACTATTTTAGTATGAGCTTTTGTGGATAACAATCCACTTTTCAGATGTGTGGAGGCCACATGGGAGTGAAACGGTTTTGGCAAGCAACAAGAGGCAAATAGACTAGCAAAACTGGATTGATGATATAATTTTTGTATGACTTTTTATATGTGTTTAAAGAAAACAATGAATTTCTGTACTTCCCTAAACATAATACAAATATTAAGAACAACCAAGCAGAAATATTTCTCACTACTACTAGAATAACAACAATTCTTTTTGCTGGCAGCAAATAAATGAAGCTATAAAATTCCTGAATAAAAAATTGTATAATCCAAAATTGTATTGAGAAATGACCCTACTGCTCTCAAAAGTTACAACCCATTATTTGTCCATGTAATTATTATTTCTGCTGTTAGCATGACTAATTCCTGAATATCCATTTTTGTGACTAAAGATACATACTGCTATTACAACCTAAGAAATATTTGATCATTGGTTTATGTTTCATATGGGCTTAATGATTAGCATATTTTTCAAAAGAATGCTAAAGAAATAACATTATAACAGTATTATAACATTAAATACAAAAAAACTCATAAATATCAGGTACTAAAAAACTCTAAAATCATAACAGTAAATAAAGAACAACACTCAAAAACAGGGGACATACAATACACAAACAAAGACAAAGGTTTCCCTTTCCATCATTGGTGTTTGTAGGCGATGCTCAACTCTGGCCATGGGGAGGTACCCTTGTTCCATTTTCCATCTCCCCATGGCCAGAGTTGCTAGGACACTAAATGCTAATTAAGGTGGCCAATTGAAACATTCACACCTACCTCAAACTGACAAGGATTCTTTCTCCCACCTTGGACAGTCCACAGATATATAAACCCCATTTTTCTAGTATTCCTAGTTTCCAACAGGCCTCACAACCTCTGAGGATGCCTGCCATAGATGTAGGTGAAACATCTAGAGAGAATGCTTTGGGAACATGGCCATACAGCCCGGAAAACTCACAACAACCCAATATTCATAAAACAATCAAAATACATTAAAATATGTTTTTTTAAAAAAATTAATAGCAATGTATATTAAAACCATCTATATTCAAAATATTAAAAGTTATTAAAACTTAAAATCCCAGTACAACCCTTATAAATGCTTTGATAACAGAGAAGAGTGTTTACTTGTGAAAAAAAGGCAAGCAGGAACAGGGTCATCCTGCCTCTCAAGCAAGAGTTTAATAGTCTGGTAGCAGCCACCAAAAGGGTCCTCTGCCTGGTTCTCACAAAACAAGCTTGAGAGGGTGGTGGGACTGAGAGATGGCCCTCTACAGATAAGTACACGGTTTTAATAGGCTCAGAGGTATGGTACTTCAAATAATCTGGACTCAAGCCATATAGTATATCAGAAGTATAAATCATTTACTTCCTATATGCTGTGATGGTGCAAGTCATAGTCTATTGAAAAAGTGTAGTAGAAACAATAAAGGGTAAAGATCATAATCCTGTTTGAAGTCTGTTGATTACAATTGTCAAGAAATAATTGCAGATCATATTCCAATCTGCAATCGAAAGCCTATAGCTGCCTTATTAATTGCATCCAGTTGATAATAATGAAAATCGAGGGAGTGTCAATTAAATCTCACTTTATTATGGAATCAATGTAGCAATATGTATAATGCCAACAGTAGTCAATATCACTAGTTTAGTAGAAGCCATATTGAATATTTTATAGAGAAAACATAGAGCCTTTGATGTTTTGCCTCTTTTTAAATAAATATCTAATAGGCTCAGAGCAACACCTGAAATTGATTTGTTATGATGAATATTGTTGATTTAAAACATACAATACATTTTGATAGAAACATGCTGAAAACCTCACATACTGCAAAGACAACTGATAAACTATTTAAACAATATAACTTAATTTTAATCATTTTAGCTCTCTGAAATCAGTCTCAAGGAAAAATGTTCCTAGGAAGAGTGCAAAGGTAAATTATCAGGTAGGTCAGGATACAATCACCAGCATATTTCATATTTGGTGACCAAAAGTGGCATCCAGAGTGAACTAAGAAGTTATGTTCCCAGACACAACCAGGGCGTAAAACTACTATGCCAGAAAAAGTGTATTATTGTTAGATGTCTCCTTGAACTATCATGAAAAGTGGTGCGCAGCACAAGGATGAGCCAAAAAAAAGTGCAACAAATTATCACAAAGACAGAATAAAGATAAGAGCCCAAGTATTACAAAATTACTCGACTACATTTCATAATGGTATGAAAATATAGCTGGAAGAAGAGAAGTAGTATCATATCTTGCAATAATCACATTATGAGAATGAGAGAAAAAGAGCGTTAGGGTCCCTGTCCCCCACTTCCCTGTCACCTCTATTGCAACCACAGAAAGCACTTATGAAATATTTAACCTTATTTTGTCATATTATTAAAAGCCAAAAGATTACTGTCAGTTTTAACTATGATTAGTGGAAACAAGACTACTTTAAACTGTGGTTTACAAACTTAGTTTGTTTCAACTAAGCAAAGATTAGCCGCTACAGTGATACTTTGACTTAAGAGTTTAATTCATTCTGTGACCAAACTCTTAACTGCTCTTATCTCAAAATGAATTTCTCATTGAAATGCATTGACATGCTATTAATCAGTTCTGGCCACTGACCCCTCCATGCTAATTCACATGGAACAATAAGGAAAGAAAGATCAACTTTAAAATAGTAGAAGCTGTGGCAAGGAAGCACATTTGAGATAACACAATGTGTGTTGGCCACCAGTGTAACAGCAAGGCAAAACCTTCACATTCACTGGAAACAATAAAAAAGAAATATCAATTTAAAAATAATAGAAGCACAAAGTTGCAGCAAAGAAGCACAAAGTGAAGAGGCAGAAGCACCATTTTCTTCATACTTTCTTCATTCCAGCCTCCCTCCCTCTCTTACTCTCTCTCCCTATCTCTCTTTATGAAGCTAAGCATAGCAGGAATAAAAACCATACAAAATAAACTAACCCAAAGTTCCTCAAAACGGACAAGAGCAAAGCGGACAGCAATCTCTCAAAGCAGACAAGAGCAGGAAGCATGAGGCACAACAGCTGCTCCCTTGAAGCCCTAATGCCCTGTACTCTCATGCTAAAGCTCCCTCTCGCAGTAGTACTCCCTCTGGCTCTAGCTCTTAACTCAAAATGCTGCTCTTATATCCAAGCAAAAGCCCGGTCAAGTGACGACTCTTAACTCAAAATGCTCTTAAGTTGGGGCGCGCTTAAGTAGAGGTCTCACTGTATTATTGGTTCAAAGATCAACCTAAGCAGTGCTTCATGTAAAAGAGAAGTATGTAGGTTTAACTTTTGTGGAATTAATTATTTGTGGATTTGATTAAGATGTTGAATCACACTAGAGGACCCAGGAATTCATAGAGAGAACATTTCTCTAGGCATCTGCAGTCCCTCTGGTGAAATGTATGGTCAGTGTCCAATAGAAGTTCACTACACAATTGCATGAAACACCCTGGAGAAGTGTTCTCCCATGGCAGTTTTCCACTATCAAGGAAATCCTTCAGCACTAACCCCCATAAAAGTGAAGAGTTAACTATAAACATTCTCAGTCTTCTCCTTACACTTGTGCCTGAGATGAGGGAAAGAGAGCGAAAGAGGTCAAGGCTCATCATGGCTCATTGTCCTAAAGCTGAAGTATGGATTGATGTTAACATTGAAATTGGGCCAGAGCATATATTCTTAGAAGCAAGACAACTGGATTTCATTCTTCATAGCAAGCTACTGCAGCTGTCCAATACTGCAATATCTTCCAAGTTTTCTATTTTATCAATCATAAAAAGAAGAAAAGACCATTACTGTATGAAGAAAAAACCTTCATTATGTTCTCTAATTCAATTGAACCAAGAGGTCATTGCCACATCAGTAATTGCTCTCTAAAGTCATTTGACCATATTTAAACAAACAAAAACTAAATTGGAACAGAATGTCCTCTGGCAATCATTCTTGTTTGAAAAAAAAATGTACCATCTAATTTTTTTATTAGACAATAATTATAGCAAGTGCCTGTGTGATCCCACAGATATCACATGTAACCAAAATTTCAGTCATCTAGAATATTTTTGGACATCTCCCAAGGTAATTAAGATAAAAAAGGGTATGTATGCAAATGTGGATGCTAAATGAGCAATGTATGTACACTCCCTTGAGTATGCACAGGCATAGCATTTCTTCATTTATTGTATCAATTACATAATATATTTCTTTGCATTTAATAGCTTTCACTCTACCACTTTTGCCAAATGCATGTGATTTTAATTAAATAGCAAAAAGAGAAATTTTGTCAATTAGCTACTGTTTACCAGCTCTGATTTTATTTTTAAAATAACAATGCAAAGAAGGCAAAAAATATATTTCTCATATGCAGAAGTGATGCCAAGATACAACATTAGTTTACATATTTGATATAGAGTCTAAATTAAGCTGCAGAAGAGAGGAAATGAATCTTACAAGCCTCATTATCAAGACTCCCTAAACCTCAAATATTGAAAACACATTTCATAAATAAAGGCCCAATAGGATCATAATGGTACAATAAATCCCAGATATATTCCCTATGAAGCATATTTTGCAATGTCTTTCATATGGAGAAATTCCGTTCAGTTCAGTGCTAGATTTAAAAATGAAAAACTGTATACAATGGACTAAATGGGCATTTAATCCATTCTAATCTGACTACATTTTAATACTTGGATTTTTTTTATAAATATTTCCCCACAGAAAGGTATCAGTACATACCCTATATTGTTCCTGGGTCAACACCACATAAATTTACATCTATCTGTCAAGAAAAACCAGCACCAAATACAAGAGCTCTATTGTTCGTTCTTTATTCCTTTCCAAAACAATTTGATAATCAAGTGACCACACGGACTTCAGTTTAAAATAATAATACTTCCAGCTTCAACCATCATGCCAAAAGTAATCTATTAATTCGGAAACAAATGATAGCAAAACCTTTTGGCCAAGGCCCACAGTAAAGCCTTTATTCTTAGAAGACAACTGAAGAATAGTTTCTGATAAAGATATGAAGCCTAGGCAGGCATGAATTTCTCATGACAGCTCAATAAAGGCAGAAAAGATTAGGACAAATTAAAGTCTCACACAAAATATACTACATAGCAGATCTCTAGAACTTGTGACACATCATACCACACACACTCCGTCAGCCACATTATGTCACTTTAAAGTTCGAGACTTTTCATTTCTGCAGTCACCAGCAAAAAGCAAGAAAGGAAAATCTATCAAGAACCTGGTGGTGTATGGCTATGGCTACCAATCCCTACATAAGGCCACTAAGAATTGAAATCATATCAGACTCCAAGCAACTTGAAGGCACGTAACTATTTTTTTGCAGTCCACAAAATGATCCACTGAATTTTGGTGGAGCAGCAGAAATAGCCTTTCCTTGAAGATTTCTTTGTTTGAAAGAAATTTTTTTGCTCTAAAACCATCTCAGAAGTGCAATTCTAATCTCAAAAAATAACATGTGGAAGCCAGCAAATTCATGCCAGGCTTTGGTGAAAAAAGCCATTTCTTTACAAACCAGAAGTACAAATATAGTTAGTGATGTAGAAATAGATATGTAACTTGGCATTACTCAATTACTATAAAATTTGGAACCAGAGGTAGAAATAACGTGGAAAGAAGAGGGATGGGTTTTTTCACCAAAAAATAGCAATTCTACATATTTCAGCAAATTTCCCAATCTCTAAGTCCTCTGATATGACTTTCAAATCAATCTAATGTCAGCTTTCACTGGAAGTTAGTTACCCACTGAGCTGTGTTAAAAGATCTAGAGATTCCTATAGCAGTATACTCTCATGTATTAAAAATGTGTGTGTGTGGGGCTTGCTATTTGGAGTTTTTCCACTTTCGCAGGGATTTTGTGCCTCTTAACCTCAACAAAAGTGGACAACCTACTACATTACTAAATAATTAACTAAAACTGTTGCTATTTAACGATTAGGAGCCCCTGGTGGCAATGGAACCCCTGGTGGCACAGTGAGTTAAACCGCTGAGCTACTGAACCTCCTGATCAAAATGTCATAAGTTCGAATCCAGGGAGCGGTGTGAGCTCCAGCTGTTAGCCCCAGCTTCTGCCAACCTAGCAGTTTGAAAACATGCAAATGTGAGTAGATTAATAGGTACTGCTCTGGCGGGAAAGTAACAGCGCTTCATGCAGTCATGCTGGCCACATGACCTTGGAGGTGTCTATGGACAATGCCAGCTCTTCGGCTTACAAATGGAGATAAGTACTACCCCCCCCCCCCAGACTCAGACACGACTGGACTTAATGTCAGGGGAAAACCTTTACCTTTACCCAAATGATTAGGAACATTTCTAGTGACAATTATTACAACTTATGTAGTATAAGTATTTTTGCCACAATCTGACTGGTATTCAGCATCTGGGTATTCAGCATCTGGGTCACCATAGCCATCACTGCCTTAAAGTCCTCCACTGATCTTTTGTTTTTTACTTTTCTTTTTTCAAAATGTGGCAAACACAATGAGTATAACTTTTTGTTTGGACTCTAAGTTACAAGTTATGCCCACCCAATGTATTACTCTGCTAATCCCCAGACGCTGACCTGTTTATATACAACATGGAAATACTTACAAAAAGAAGTGTTGGGGGGGGGGGGCAATTATGATTTCAATAGCACCACAGCAATTCGTTAGATTGTAGCTGAAATCGAAACATAGTTAGAATTAGAATGCATTGTAAACATGTATATCATTGGATCTAAACTGCTAGTGAGAAGTCAGCCTAGAACAATTGAATGGCTGACTTTGTTGTTTTGTGCCTGCAAATCATTTCCAATTTATGAAGACCCTACAATGAGTATTTGACAGGATTTTCTTAGCAAGATTTTTCAAAGGGAGTTTTGCCCTGCTTTTCTTTGAGGCTGAGAAAATGTGACCTGGTTAGGTTAATTTATAGCTATATGTTATTATCTTGCTATTATCTTTAGGTTTTCACATGTATGTATGGCGTTGTATTTTGTCTTTATAATGTTGGAAACTGCTTTGAGTTCCCTTAGGGGGAGAAAAACAATATATAAATGTAGGAAATAAATACATAAATCGATTGCCCAGTAGGTTTCAATGGTTAGGTGGGGATTCCAACTCATACCATCACATCATGCTGGCTTACTACCGAATAACTTATTTCATCTTAAATATTCCACATTGGGCTCAATATAGTTGTTTTGCAAAATGAGACTGCATATACTGAAACATTTCACATTTGATCCTATCACTTTCCATAAATGTTACTTTGTTTACATCACTGTTGCTTTTAAAATGTATTTTATATAATTTCTTTTAACCATACACTAAGCTTTTTAAAAACACCCACAAACCCAAACCAGCCACAGGATACTTGCTAATCTTTTGCACATGAAATGGAGATGTCCTTTATTTCTAACAATGCCTTTCATCTGTTTTTTTTTTTTGAAGCACTGTCACCTTAATCATAAAACTGTATTTTACAAATGTCCTCTTCCTTTAATTGAAATTTCATCTGAGGTAGAGATCACCACTTTCCTTCTGCTTCTGTAACCTCTTCTTGCTCGAAGGCCTGTAACTTGTGAATTATTTAACAATCATATTTGCAGCTGAAAATTGATTTCAGACAGAATCCATATTGATTGAGATATGCAAGAACAATGAGTTTGAGGTTAAGATGTTGAGTTATCTTTATTGCTGAGAGTCTTGAATTAGTGCCTTTTTATTTCTGGGTCTTCCATCAAAAGTATTTAGTCATCGGGTGTCTTCAGATGTTTATCTAATAAGGGGCCCAAACTAGTTTGTTTTTTATATATTAACATTAGAGAATAGATGCACGTTGCTCCGGCTGCCAGTACACTGTCTTAGAAGGGCAAACAGTCACATTCCATAGCTTGACATATTGTCAAAACTTTGGTTCTAGTGTCCAAGTGCTAAAAACAATGACATAGTTCTATCATAAGCAGTTGATTCATGAAGGACCTGAATCATGAACTGATTGAACAATTATCCTTGCTTTGAAACAGTGATACAGCAGTGTTCCTTATCGAAAGGACCCTAAGTGACAATATTGGGCCTTAAAAATAGTCTGAAAAGTTGGCACCATCATTGAATCCTTCATTATATCACTCACAAGGGACTCTCTCCAATGGGCAGAAGGAAGGGGGAGCAAAGGAAAGTGGGGGAAAGCATCCTTAAGAGTGGGGACCTGACTTACCCCAGCAAAATCTGTCTTCAGTAATGACCAGCCGTCTCATGACGCTTCCCCTTCTTCTTCCCGCTTTCCTCCACTTCCCACTGCTTTCTTCAGTCAGGAGTTGAGGAACACCTGACTCCTGAAAATAGACTCCTTTCTCCGTCTTCTCACACTAGTAAAACGGATTTCCATAAACAGCCACCAGTAGTTGCTGTTCATCATGGGATGGCTTCCATTTTGCCAGTATAAGAAGATGGTAAATAAACTGGGCAAATTAGAGTAAAATAAGGTCCCAAGTCTTTCTGCCCTCACTTCTACTTTAGTTTCCATGAAGTTAGAATAAACAAGTAAACACAAACAGTGTTTCTAGTAGGCTATGTTCCAAAAGAAGCAATTGGCAAAAAAACCACTGTGAATTCCCTGTCTAAGGAAACCCTATGAAATGAGCAGGGTCACCATAAGTTGACAGGAGCCTATGAAACCTGTAGGTGACAAAAAGTTACAGTCTGGCATCCTGGTTAGTCCCAACTAGAGAGAAAGCATTCAGTTGATTGTTGAATGGTTGGTTAGTCCTATTGAGTCAGAACTAACAACAGTATTTAAACCAAAAATGGCATTCTAAGAGTCATATTCCAAAAAAGTAACTTTTTGAAACTTTTCTTTTGTTCCTTTCCATAATTGCACCTCACTTTCTCAAGGTTCTTTGGAAATAATATATTTCTATAATATTTCAAGTGTTGTTGTTGTATGTCTTCAAATTGTTACTGACACGTGAGCTTTTGGGGGAAGATTTGTTATGAATGGGTTTGCCATTGATTTCTTCTGAAGCTGGGAGGGAGTAACTTGCCCTAGGCTAGCCAGTGGGTTCAAATCCCAAACAGGTATTTGAACCTTGCTCTTCTGGAGGTTTGGTCTAGCACTCATACCACTCCATTGAATTATCTCTTTTTATTTTTCTTTATGTTTTTCAAAATGTAACAAAGAACTACTTAAATTTCTCATCTGGCAAAGGGCAATCTTGGTGGAACCATTTTTATTTCAGCTTTTCCAAGATGTCAAAGTGACAAACACATGTCCTTCAATGTATTCGTTTGTAGGCACTGAATTAGTAGTTTTGATTACTTTATTTCAGTGAAGTCTAATTTATATTTATATAGCTTTAGAAAAGAAGGAAAAGCACTTTATGGGATTTTTTTCCTTTCTTTCCACATATTGCTCTCCACATGGCAAATCTAAATTACTCAAGAATGATGTATTAAAAGATGAAGCAAAAAAGAAATCCAAATGGAGTTTAAACATTTATGATATATGTTTAAACTGTTGACTGCATCTGTTTTAGTTAACAAATTTGTTTTGTGTCACTCTTAATCAGAAGACTTATATTTTTGTTTCTATTATTGATTTTTCAGCCATGCCAGTTAATGCTATTATCCTGGACAGTACATTCTGAAGTTACCCTTACAGACATTTTAAATAAAAACAGACATCAATTGGGATTTCAGAAATGAAAGAGGATGGCTATATGAACTAAAAAAAAAAAAAAAAAACAGAAAATATCAGCCACCCTACTATATCATGTATTCCTTCTTGAAATGACCTATCTTTTCCTAGCCTCTACTTTAAAAATAAAATGATTAGGGCAAATCAAGGACAGAGTAAACCTATTCTTTCTAGCAAACAGATTGTTTAGAAGGTGTAAAATAAGTGAATACAAGGACAAAATGTTTCACATAAATTGTCGTATCTAGCCGTTGATGCAAGCATAAGCACAGATATGTCATCTTCAAATAATTGTGACCAATATGATTATGACAAATGAGTGATTATTCTGTAACAGTGGTGTCAAATGTTTGGCCCTCCAGGTGTTTTGGACTTTAGTTCCCAGAATTCCTGGCCATTGGACAAGCTCATTAGGGCTTCTGGGAGTTGGAGTCCCAAACATCTGGAGGAATGCAAGTTTGACACCTGTGTTTTATAAGTATTAAGGATGGTCCTTCTTATCATGTACAGACAGCACGCAGCCAATTAGGTCTCCATGGGAAACAGGAGAACCCTTATCTCTCCAGCACAATGTTTCATATTCTATCATAACCAAGCACTGTATCTTATGGAGAAGTCCTTCTGTTCTCTGCTTGGAAGAGGTTAATCCACCCACCTGGAGCTTACTGGTATATGCAGAGTTTGCCAAACATGGATGTTTGGTATATATGCTGCACTAGATTGTTAGGAATTGCTAGGCATGAGTCTAGGACCTTCAGTAGTACTGTAGTAGCAGTAGTCCTATAGTACCAAATCAGCTGCCCCAGGGGATAGCAGCTGTACCGACTCCTTCACGGTCCTTTACTGGATCTACTCACCCAAGCTGGTCAACAGATCATGATGGACACATTATAAAATATATCTATGAGTAGTCAATGCAACTACTATGGTGCATAACTGAATAATTTGGTAAACAAAAATACTACAAAGGAATGTATTGTTGAAGGCTTTCTTGGTTGGAATCAATAGAGTGTTGTGTGCTTTCCAAGTTGTATGGCCTTGTTCTAGCAGCATTTTCTCCTGACATTTCACTTGCATCTGTGATTGACATCTTCAGAGGATCCGATGGTAATATAGCAAGTGGAGTATATATTCCTGTGGAAAGTCCTGGGTGAGAGAAAGAACAAAAACACTCCACTACAGAAGAACTTTTCAGATCCTACAACTTCTAATTTCTATTGTTAAATAGTGTATAAAAAGCTTCTACAAAATGGCACAAGAGAATACTTCTGGCACCCTGTCCAAAGTGTCCCAAAGTGTACTTGTTAAAGAAAAATATGGAAACCCAAATGCACAAATGAGATTGTAAACTGATAGGGTAAGAAAATAGCAGGTAGATAGTGATACATGTAATCCAGCATTATGTTTTCCTCCTAGTAATGTCTGAATGCGGTGTAGCAGTTTGCACATTGGGGTACAACTGCTGACCATGGTTCAAATCTCTGCTTGGCCATGGTGACCAACTAGGTGACCTTGGACAAGTCATACTTTCTCAGCCTCAGAAGATGGCAAAGGCAAACCCTCTCTCAATAAATCTTGCCAAGAAATCCCTGTGGGTATCGTAAGTTTTCTAAAACTTTTCTAAAACCAACAGTACTATTCTCTGTTGTTAACTCAGACATATGACCCAGTGAACTCAATGAGACTTACTTCCAGAAAAGGATTTCAATATACTGGCCTAATTTTCTTATTAAAAATTCAGTTAGTTTTCACTATGCTACAATTGCAAGCCTTTAAGCAGGCACCACTATATCCATAAAACAAAAATAGCATATATACATAAAGCAAGCTAGGATTTCAGTGATGATACTCCACCATGGATTTTTAGAATCAACAAACCATATTAGTTCTTATTACTTTCTAATCAGTCATGGATTTCACTCTTGAAATACCATAGCTGAATATTTGCTATTTCTGAAAATCTCAGTATACATAAATAGCAAGAATAATATTCACAAAGGCAGTATGGATCATGTTACATACGGTTTTCCCAATATTCCTTCACTGTGTGTCTATTTAAAGTGTTATTTTCAGTTCCATCAAGATTTAAACATCCCGTTATATTTCAAAGATGTACGGCACTTGTTCAGAGAGGTCACATAATTACCTAGCCCACCTCGGTTCACATGTTGTATAATATGGATGAGTAATTTAATAGTATGGAATGTCACTCTTTCAAATATACATACAGTTTCCTGTATTGTCAGGTTTTTGTTAAGTTAAAAAAAATGCATAGGAATGTATGACTCAATTTCCCCAGAAGAGGCATATTGGAGAGAAAGGGGTGATGAGGGACAGGGACTTGGATTTAGATGTTAAATAAACATTTTTTTTACAACAAATCCCACCACACTGTTCTCACCATGTCATGGCCTGTGATGACTTGCCATCTCCCAAGCATGACCAAATGATTAGTGGGGCTGTGTCTGTGTATCTCAACAGTAATGGGGGCTCTCTTTCCATTTGCTTCATATTGAAGTCTAAGCGCTCCATTGGTTTGTGCATTTTCAGTTTGATGAATTCATTATTCTCCATCTTCTTTCCTCTCTAGTTCAGATCAGAACTTTTGCCAAACAGATTATTGGTGCTTTTCATATTTTGAATTGCCTCTAATTTTTTATACACACAGCTATATCTTTAATTTCCTCAGAATTTTAAGAGTGTAAGGTGTAGTCATCTGTTTAAAGCATGCATTCAATATGCATTTAATGGGTTACACAATGGCTGAGTAATACAAACTGTGTAAATGAATCAAAAAGAGGTTTTTTTGTAGGATCTCTTTTAGCATAATTTGCTTTTTACAATCTCGGTCTGCTACTGGGATCCAACAGACCCCTTAAAATCCTCCCTGGAAATAAAATTTAATTGCTGATATGTCCAGTTTAACATAAAGGTTGATTGCAATTGAAACACATTCCAAAAATTACTGGAGTATACCAAAAACCTCAGTGTTAACAAAAATTAATCAGGCATACCTAAAAGAGAAACAGAAAAGAAAGCAAAGCAGAAACAAGTAATCTAAGATACTTAGGCAAATGTAAACCTTCTGTTAAAAATGAAAGAGTTCCATTAGCCTGTTAGAATTCTGTGCTACAACTCAACCTTATAAAGAAATAAAACAAATAAAAAGCCTGCCCTTTCACCCAATTTTTGCATGTGTACAACCAGCTTATCATGGTAACCTCTTTGGAGCAGAATGAACCCCTAAGAATAAATGTATTCCCAGGGTCCCATGGACACAGACTTCCTTCTACAAAAGGCAAGGAACAATTCCAGTCTAAAATATTCCTGAGTGATACAACTAAGTAATTCTAAAAATGGGATTTGATTAATCTGCAAGCCCTCCCCCCTCCTCCCGTGTCCCAATATGGGTAGGTGGTGTTTTAGACAGAATGCAAATAAGGAGTTCCGTGTTTGCATCCTATTTGTGGATTTGTGTACCCATATGTCTATGTTTTCTAAAGTCTTTTCTCTCCGGTTTCTGTGGAAAAGTAAAATGCCAATAATTATTTATGAGTATAACCTGGTGGTATCCATTACCACCAAGTTATTCTGTTAGTGTTCTAAATTTAAAGCGCAGTCTTATGCCCCTTACTACATCATATTTAAGACTGTAAAATGCATACAATCTCTGCTTTTCCTTTGTGTATTATAAAGACAACATACAGAATCAATATTACATTTTAACTACAATATTGTACAATAAACTTTAATAGGTAACTAGAACTGAGCCAAAATAGGGTATATTTTAGGCAAAGGACCTCACTCACTTTGAGGTATGTCCATGTGTGTGTGCACACATATGCACAAAGTGATTCCTCTTGTGTACCGAAATAGTTTGCCCATTCTGAGTGAGGGTAGCCAGTACTATCCCTATTCTAATTTGCCTTTGTAGAATAATCAGATTTAATGTATGACATCATTGCATTTATTTATGCAAAACCCTCATTAATATCTCGAGAAGATGTAGACTTTTAAAAATGGGACCAGTGATACCTGCAAACAAGCTGCAAACAGCATACCTAGGTTTGTGGAAAATGTTCCTCCCCAAACCTTCCTTCTTTTGAACAAAAAGTTCCACTATTGAAAATCTCACAGAATCCTGTATGGAATTACTGTTTCATCAGTAACTCTGGAAACGAACATTTCTCTACTAGCCCTAATGAGTATTGCCAATTCTTAAATTAAAAGTCTGATGCCTGGCCAGGATCCAAAAACAGAGTATTCTGAATCCTTGAGGTGAAACATGGAGTTCAGTGAGTTAGCAGACACATCACCTCTTTTTCTGTGTTTCTCTGCAGTGACATAACACAATGTTACTCAACATGGTGGTCCATAGACTAATGCTAGGCCTTTTAGAGTTTCCAGAAAAGAAAGGAACCATGATTAGAAAGTAGCTATAATGCTTGTCCGCCACATCAGATAGCATAAGAGGCACAGATAAAATGTATGTCAAGAAAATTATTAAGTTGCAACATTCTCCCCATCAGACTGTAAATTTTTAACATTGGTCATACCATGAAAAGCATAATGACACATTATTTCCCAGTGAAGCAAAGAGAAAATACCTATTGTGTAGTATAGAGACAGAGAGCTGTTTTGAGTGGTCAGAGGACTTTTAAACTCTGGCCAGTCAGAGATCCCTGACCAATTGACAGTGCATTATGAAGAATTTGCTAGGTTCTTTGCAGATAAAGAGGCTCTGATCCGTTCCAGTTTAGATGCCAGTATTAGACTCCATGGATGTAACTGAGGCATCTGCTTGTCCTGTTTTTATGGATTCCTTTCCATTTGTACAGCCTGATGAAGTGGACAAGATCTTGGGAGAAGTGAAGGCAACCACCTGTTCTCTGGACCCTTGCCCTTCTGGACTAATTAAGCAGGCCAGAGGGGGACTGGCAGAATGGGGAAGGTGTTGGTGAATGCCTCTTTGGCACAAGGCTTAATGTTAGTTAGCTCCAAGGAGGCTGTAGCAAAGCCATTATTAAAGAAACAGGCACTGGATTGCACTCAACTCGACAACTTCTGGCCAGTTCCAAATCTCCTCTGTTCCTTCCTAGAAGACCAGACTCAGAAGGTGGTGCTGGAGGACTCCTGTTCAGCTCCGTGGCCTGTGGGGTCCCTCTGGGTTCTTTCTTGTGCCCCTGCTGTTTAACATCTACATGAAACCACTGAGTGAGATCATCCAGGGTTTTGGAGTTAAGTGTCATAAATATATGTCACCCACTCTATTACTCCTTTCCACCAAAACCCAAGGATGCCACCCTGACTCTGAATCTGTGCCTGTCATCAGTAATGGATTGGATGAGGGCTAATAAATTAAAACTAAATGCTGAGAAGACAGAGGTGCTCCTGATCAGTCGGAAGGCAGATCAGGGTAGAGGGAGAAAACCAGTGCCGGACGAGGTCACACTTCCCCTGACGACACAGGTTTGCAGCTTGGCCGTGATCCTGGACTCATCGCTGACCCTGGAGGCCCAGGTGTTGGCAATGTCTAGGAGTGCCTTTGAACATTTAAAGCTTGTGTGCCAGCTGCCCCCATAACTTGAGATGCCAGATTTGGCCATGGTAGTCTATGCCTTAGTTATGTCACTGTTTGATGTTTACAGCAGTCTTTATTATTATGTTGATATGAATGTTGGGTATGTTTTGGGATTTGGTGGTTTCATTTAGTTTGTTCTTTGTTTAATATTGTACAGCATTAAATGTTTGCTGCAGCTTGTTATAAACTACCCTGAGTCCCCATGGGGAGATAGGGTGGGATATAAATATATTATTATTATTATTATTATTATTATTATTATTATTATTATTATTACTACTACTAGTCATCCCCTGCCACGCGTTGCTGTGGCCCAGTCTGTGTATATGTGTTTTTGTATATATATGGGTGTGGGGATATTTGTGTATATGTGTGTTTGTGTGTGTGTGTTTGGCACATGTATTGTAATGTAATTTTTGGTTTTTTGGCTTTTAAAGTCTCTTCTGCTGGGGTTTTCAGTGTTTTATGAGTGATGGTCACTCATTGGCCTGATAGGTGTATTGTGTCCAAATTTGGTGTCATTTTGTCCAGTGGTTTTTGAGTTCTGTTAATCCCACAAACGAACATTACATTTTTATTTATATAGATTATTGCTATTATTGTTATTTCAGTGTGAGATTTCCATTATAATTTAATTTTTTCCTTCTCAGTACTATGTACAATTGTTTGCGTTACAGGCTAAGCTTCCAAAAATGCATAACAAAGCTTCTTATCATAAGTTTATAATGCTTATAATAACTATTGTAATTCTGTGTGATTTAGTGCTCAGAATGATCTAACAGGATTTTTCTCTAGATATTTAAAAGGATTGTAATGTGTACAGAGGTGTCATGGTGATTAAATTTACAAGACACTTACCAAAATAGTGATAAGAAGTGGAGTTTAATTAATACATACACATGTTATACAGCTCAACTATCTCTATAAAAACAGGAAAAAAACTGATTGAAACCCTTACTTTCCATTGAAAATACTAAACTAAAATTATGCAAAAAGATTGGTTTCCCAAACAGTCAGTATGAAGAAATTTCAAGAAAAAAATCACAGAATCTTAGGAACATGTGCTACTTGTACAACTAATTGAAAAGCAATACATAAAAAGCAATACATAGTGCAAATTGAAAATCTGACATTAAGGAAAGCATTGAATAATAATAAACAATGGCTTACCGATCATTAAAAAATTCATTTCACTGCACTATGCTTTGAGAATGAGGCAATTTTGTGCAGCCAAAATTCAATTCATTTTAAAAAAACGTATAACTTTGGTGCTATATCCAACATAACACTTAGAGGAAAAGTGCAAGAAGTAACTATATTCTAATAATTTTCCAGAAGTGTTTGCAAAAAAACCCCAAAATAACAAAAGCAAGATGCAGATTAATGTAGTTGGAAGTGAAACTTGCACAAGGATGAAAATAAAAAGATAAGCCCATTTATTTCAATACACTATTATTAACCTCTCTTACGTTGAATGACACTTATGAAGATTCAACATTTAGCAGAAAATATTAGATATTGAATGCTTCAATAGGTATAGCATAGAATCATAGAATCATAGAATCAAAGAGTTGGAAGAGACCTCATGGGCCATCCAGTCCAACCCCCTGCCAAGAAGCAGGAATATTGCATTCAAATCACCCCTGACAAATGGCCATCCAGCCTCTGCTTAAAAGCTTCCAAAGGAGGAGCCTCCACCACACTCCGGGGCAGAGAGTTCCACTGCTGAACGGCTCTCACAGTCAGGAAGTTCTTCCTAATGTTCAGATGGAATCTCCTCTCTTGTAGTTTGAAGCCATTGTTCTGTGTCCTAGTCTCCAAGGAAGCAGAAAACAAGCTTGCTCCCTCCTCCCTGCGGCTTCCTCTCACATATTTGTACATGGCTATCATATCTCCTCTCAGCCTTCTCTTCTTCAGGCTAAACATGCCCAGTTCCCTAAGCCGCTCCTCATAGGGCTTGTTCTCTAGACCCTTGATCATTTTAGTCGCCCTCCTCTGGACACATTCCAGCATGTCAATATCTCTCTTGAATTGTGGTGCCCAGAATTGGACACAATATTCCAGGTGTGGTCTAACCAAAGCAGAATAGAGGGGTAGCATCACTTCCTTAGATCTAGACACTATGCTCCTATTGATGCAGGCCAAAATCCCATTGGCTTTTTTTGCCGCCACATCACATTGTTGGCGGCTCATGTTTAACTTGTTGTCCACGAGGACTCCAAGATCTTTTTCACACGTACTGCTCTCGAGCCAGGCGTCACCCATTCTGTATCTTTGCATTTCATTTTTTCTGCCAAAGTGGAGTATCTTACATTTGTCACTGTTGAACTTCATTTTGTTAGTTTTGGCCCATCTCTCTCATCTGTCAAGATCATTTTGAATTCTGCTCCTGTCCTCTGGAGTATTGGCTATCCCTCCCAATTTGGTGTCATCTGCAAACTTGATGATCATGCCTTCTAGCCCTTCATCTAAGTCATTAATAAAGATGTTGAACAGGACCGGGCCCAGGACGGAACCCTGCAGCACTCCACTCGTCACTTCTTTCCAAGATGAAGAGGAAGCATTAGTGAGCACTCTCTGTGTTCGTCCACTTAACCAATTACAGATCCACCTCACCGTAGTTTTGCCTAGCCCACATTGGACTAGTTTCCTTGCCAGAAGGTCATGGGGGACCTTGTCGAAGGCCTTACTGAAATCCAGGTACGCTACATCCACGGAATTCCCCGCATCTACCCAGCTTGTAGCTCTATCGAAGAAAGAGATCAGATTAGTCTGGCATGACTTGTTGTCTGAGTGTTGGAGTGCAACTCCAAAAGACCACATTTTGCATACCATGCTGGCTATGGAGACGCCCTTAGATAAATCGCACTCTCACAGCATCAGAAGACAACAATGGTAAACCCCCTCCAAAGAAATCTTATCAAGTAAAACCAGTAATACACTCACTTTGGGATCACCAAAAGAAATGACAAGAACAAAGATCTTCCAAGTCATTTTTATCATTGTTCCAACCTCACAATCACATCCTTTATGTTTTGCTTCTTCTTTTAGTTTTTTAACACACACACACACACACATTTAGAATCTATATATTTTTGAAAATAAATGATTTTCATTCCCAAGTAGTTGGGGTTTACAATTTAGAGAATTAAAAAAACCTGTGACTAGTTTATGTAAAACCACCATGCATATTCAGCTATATGCTGTCTGAGCAACCAAAGGATAAAGTGAAACAAAGCCCAATACAATAGGACAGAGCCTTAACATCCCCATGGAAATGTTCAACTGTAACTGCACCTGACATTTTTTCTACAGCAATGTTGACAAAAAATGATAGAGAATTGTGATCTTCGCATACGATCAAAACATGAAAAAACGTAAGTCAAGAAACTCATACAACCCCTTCCTCACTGGGGAAATGAGCTTTTTCATATAAGAAATGCCTTTACTTTGAAATGGAAATCTTGGTATCTAAAAGTGTTATGTTTTACAGTGCAGTTCATTCCAGTGTACCAAAATAAGCATCACATCCATTTATATATTTCAGTGCAAGAGTTTAGTGTTGTTGGAAACAATGTCCATAATATTTTTTAATTTAGAACTAATAGGATTGAAAAATATTTCAGATATATCTTTTGGACTAATGTGCACACACTCTTTCTAATAATTCAAGCAGAATCATGAATAAAAATAATTCATAAGAAACAAAATGTTTTCACATTGGTATTTTCTTTGTTTTCCTTATATTCCTTTCCATTTGTAAAACACACACAACTTATTTATTCATTTAGAAAGGATATATAAATGGATTTTCTATGCTTTTTCTTAGTTCAAACCCTCTTTTATATACTGGAAACTTAAATGATAACAAATGTAATAGCAATACAGAGAGAAAAATATGGAATGCCTATATGTGATTTTTATTTTTAGATCTTGCTCACAATGCTATGCCAAAAAAAACTTTGGATACAAAATTGAGTTTTCCTGAATTTCAGTTCAGTCTACATAGGCAAAATAAGGGTTCTGAACAAATTTCCGAACAAAATTAATATGTAATTCATGTGGGTGGATTTTCACACTGACTTTTGCCAATCACTGCCTTGGACTCTTCAGGCGCTGACCAGGGGCTAGAAGGTTCCTTTGCATACAGAGAGATAGAAGGAGAGGTTAAAGCTTTTTGAAAATAAAAAATGCCTCTCCAAATCCTTTGGTCCTCCAAGGTTTCATGTTGGTTCTCCAATCCATGGCAGTTGCTTGCCCATGGCCTATATAATAGCCACTGAGCAAGCATACAAACACACACAAAGTTCAGTCTTGTTGCAGCCATGGATTAAATGGCATCAAAATAAAATACTACCACCACATGATGGAACGTGGGGATAGCTGCTCAAAAAAGGAATTGTCATATGGCATCCCACAGAGTGCCATTCTATTCCCAATGCTTTTTAATACTTACATGAAACTTCTGGGAGAGATCATTTGGAGGCATGGGGTGGGGTATTATCAGTATGTTGATGATAGCCAAATATATTTCTCCATGCCTTCAAAAACAGCCTCAGCTAAGGATAGTGTGTCTCCTCTGAATGAATGCCTGGAAGAGGCAATGGGCAGGATGTGAAAAACAAATTGAGACTGAACCCAGACAAAACAGAGGTGCTTGCCATCAAGGGTCCTAATCTAGGGATGGAGGTGTGCCAACCAGTTGGGGATGGAGTTACACTCCCCCTGAAAGACTGTGGTTGCAGTTTGGGAGTGCTCCTGGATCCGTCTCTCAAAATGTCAGCCCAGGTAGATGTGATCGTCAGGAGTGCTTACTAACACCTTCAGTTGGGGAGTAGTACACTGTTATATACAGCTACGAAGTGAATCGCAATGTGATTGCAATGGCTTCTAGATTATGATTTTTAGTCTATGTGTAATCTTTTAACAGCTTATTTATGTATTTATATGTTAGCATTTTATGGTTTTCATGATTTAATGCACAATGTATATTGTATTTTGTTTGTCTTATGGTAATGTTGCATTGAATTATTGCCAATTTGGAAGCCGCTCTGAGTCCCCTTCAGGGTTGAGATAGAGCAGGATAAAAATACAGTAAATAACTAAATAAATAAATTGATACACCAGCTGTGCCCCATCCTAGATTTGGAGGACCTATAGACAGCAGTGCACACACTTGTAACCTCAGGTTGGATTTCTGCAATGCGCTTTACATTGACTACCTTTGGGTCAAGTTTGGAACCTCCAGATGATTGAATATGGCTGCCAGTTTGGTTACAGAAACATCCACCTACCCTAAAATCACTCCACTGGCTGCCAATTAGTTTCCAGACAAAGTACAAGGTGTTGGTTTTGACCGTTAAAGCCCTACATAGTTTAGGTTCAGATTATCTCCAGGATCTTCTTCTCCAGTACAATCCGCCCCGCATTCTTCGATCTTCTGGGGGTGGCTATTCCAGCCAGCCAGAATCTGACTGGTGAACTTCACCCAGAGGACCTGTTCATCAGTCATCCGAACACTGTGGAACGACCTGCCAGAAGAACTCTGACAGCTAAATGAGCTGTCAGAATTAAAATAATCTAAAGACCTATCTCTCCTGGCAGGTCTACCCAGCCAGCTTTAATTACGAATTTTAAACTTGTGTCCTTTGTTTGAATCTCTCGTCTATGTATTTAACATGTATTTTAATGTAATATGTATTTTATAGAAATATTTTAATATGTATCCTTTATAGAAATATTACACTAATTATGTTTCATTAGTGTAAGTAAGTTTTACCTATGTATCTGTTTCTCTTATTATGTTAACTTTAATTCTTTGGTAATAAGTTTATTAACATTTATTTTTATTTTTGATAGTTGTGTGATTTCAGCATGGCATTCAATTTTTGCCTGTTTTATATGTATGTAAACCACCCCAAGTCCCCACGGGGAGAGAGGGCGTACTAGAAATTCTTCTTCTTCTTCTTCTTCTTCTTCTTATTATTATTATTATTATTATTATAGAATTTTACAATATTTATGTGTTTTAACTATGCTGTAACCCACCTTGAGCCACAAAGAAAGATGGGTAAGAAATGCAATTACTACTACTACTACTACTACTACTACTACTACTATTTCATGTAGAAGTCCAAGTCTATGATATGGAAGGCAAGCAAACATAAGGAACAACTCTGCAAGAAGTACAAGGCTCATTAAAGCTGGTTTAAAATTTGGTTAAAGACACCACACACCACTTGCAATTAAACACATTGCACCTTCTTAAAACATCATTTGTAAAAATTAGTATTCTGGTTGAATTCCATGCAGTTCTATGCAACATGAAATTGCATCCATGGTTATCCTATAAGCCAGCAGCTTCAGTTACATACAAGCCTGAGTACATGCTTCACATTGGGTTGTTTTATACCACAGTTACTGTGTGGTGTTTCATTTTAGTTGCTAACACATTGCCATCTGATAGCGATCTAAATAAGTAGCTTGTGCCACAGCTGCATATATTTTGGAAAGGTGAAAAAAGGCACACTACCTGGCTAGAATTAAAAAGGACTGTGTGTTCCTGTTTTTGACTGGCATGGTACATTAAGCAACTCTCCAAAGTAGCAAGCAGCAGCACAACCCTCGCTACCTCCCCCTACTTTCTTCTTGACTTGACACTAAACTATATATTGCCTAATGCTAATCATTCACTCACTACCCGAAATACATTCCCATTTCATTTTAATGCCACTGAAAGGTTGCAGAACTGAAGACTGAATTAATTTACATATCCACTCAACTCAGAACGCCTAGACAGGAGTCGCTGCAAGCTTCTGTTTTTTTAATACAACACACATCTGAAAATGTGACTATGGTATGGGAAATTTGTCCTCCATAGGTGGTCCAGTTCTTTATAGAACTCGTTTTCCTTTGCCACACATATTCAAAAAACTTCACATGGACTTTCCACAATTTTGTTGTCAAAAGTGAGAGGAGCACTGCTTCTGCTAGTAATGAAAACCTAAACAGAGAACAAAAATACATCTTTCCAGTTTCTCTGTTCTTATCGTAAGAATATCCCAACTGTCTTGCTTGAAATCTAAATTTCACAACTTTGCTGCTATGCACCAAATATATAAATTGCAGAAAATGCTGTTTGGAATATAAGGCATTGAATGGAATTCAACAATGTGACTGAAACGGGTAAATTACAGACTGTATTATGCCATCAAACATTTCAACTTGCACTGTGTTCACCAAACATAGACATCAAGAGCATAAACAGAACTGCTTTCGTGACTAGAAAATCTGCTTTTCTAAAGCAGTATTTAGATCACAGACCTAAGGAATCATGCAGACACATACAGCCTCAGCATTTTTATGGATCAACTATCCCTGTAACAATAGCCCTATGTTTTCCGATGGCAAGAAATGTAGCATCTATAAGCAAGAGGTGAAGTGCTGTGCATAGTAAGTAGGCAATAGAGTTCCTGTTTGCCTTGGATACTGACGCATTTTGTGAACTTGAGTAACTGAAAGAAGGAACTCAAATGATTAAGGTCCCATCTACACTGCCGTATAATGCAGTTTGGGACTGCATTCTATGAATCTATACTGATCATATGATGCAGTTTGAAACTGCATTATATGGGAGTGTAGATGGTACCTTTGAGCTCCTTCTCTCAGTTCCTTTCTTGTAAATGAGAATAATAACCTGTATCAAAAGAGTACTGTGAGTAAACCACAAGCATAATACTAAGTGTCTTGGAGGAAAAATAACAATATAATCAATAAACTAGAAATAGGTTTTAGGGAAGGAAAATAGCTTATTTAGTGGCAGAAACAGAAATTCACTTTTGAGCTATAAATGGATGCAGCTATCCTGAGTTCAACTTCTGTTCAGATGTGGAAAAAAATGAAAAGTGTCTCAAGTAGCCTTTGACTTTAAGCATGGAACTGGGGTCTATGAGTGTTTTATTCATACTCCAGGAGAAAGTGGGCAGGAATGATAACTACAGGGAATGCCCATAGGGGATGCAGAATGGAGACATAGCTGAGACAAAGAGATATGTCTGGTTTCAGAAGTGCCAGAACAGAAATGAATTCAAGATATTGGCTCTTCACAGGGGTACAATGCCCTGGAGAGCAAAGAAGGTGAGATATCCCCTGATGTTTTGTTTTACTTCTTCTGCAGAAAAGAGAGATATTTCATTCCACACCATGAGAACACCACCTTTGCCCTTTAGTGCAATGCTTTGTTTAAATTTTTCCCCAAATCTCACTGTATTTGGAAGTAAAAACTGCTTCCAGTTAGGCAGTCTGTGAAGCATGATAAAGACATGGGTGTTAGATGATACCTGAAGCCACAATAAATTTTATTGTAAGTAACCTTTTAACCACTATGGTTAGCAATAGTTTGTGACTTCAATCTATATCCTGCATCCTGCAAAAATATGTTGCTGATTATATTTGAATTAAAATAATAATACAGACTGAATTGGCATTTGTAGACTTTACTGTTAACCTCAACAAAAAGCACAGGATACAAAGTCCCAAATAAACAGGATGAACTACAGAACTATTGATCAACCACAAACTTTTTCCCAATATGTATTTGTGACTAAAACACTTTAGACATTTATGCCCAGACTCCAAAAACAAAAGATATGAATGCAGCAAATTTCCAGGGAACACAATAAAATAAGCCCCAGTATAGATATAGATATATATGCTCCACAGATAATGAAGGGCATCTCTTCTGAAATGCACTTTCCCATGAATCTAAATTGAATCATATGTTCCCTTTATAACAGCCGTTGCTTTCCCTCTCTGCATAACTATACATTGAAGCACTACTGCCGTAAAGGTCAGTGGTGATATTTCAATAAATAGCATGGAGTTAGTTACATATATGACTCTGTTTTTCTTTTCATGCTACATTCAATTTTGGGCTTATTTTTCTTGTATCTAAAATGTCAAATTTTGCATTTGTTAGCACCACTATCCTTAACCTACTGTCTACTGAATGTATTTTCTCCCTCTCACTGGTAATTACATCAGATTTACACAACTAAGAGAAATCAAATTATTAAAGCATCATTTTTATGCTACATTCAGTGGTATGAGCAAAAGTAAACAAAGTCCCAACAACTGAAGAAACAATAGATTTCACTTTGTTACACTTTGAATATATCTTAGGATTTAAATCAAGAGCCCTGAGAGTTCAGCACCACTTATGTCACCAGGGAGATTGAATTGAGGAAGGAAAACACGACAGTTTGAGTTTGAACACCAGCACCACAACCCCTAAACCTCCTGGTTCTCTGCAGTCACACCATCCAGAGAGACAAGTATATGCTGGTAACTCCTATATAGAACATTATCCCATGTGGGAGTAAGTGGGGAAAGCATTTGGAAGAGTAAGAAGTCATCTTACTCTGGCAAGATCTGTCTTCTACCAGATTTCCACCACTTGTCCCCTCTTTCTTCAGTCAGGAGTTAGGTAACACCTGACCCCTGAAAACAGTCTTCTCTCTGTATTGTCGAAGTCTTCTCTCTGCTTGGGATGGCATTCATAGAACTCTCTTTTGCCAGTGTGTGAAAATGGAAAGAAAATTTGGGGGGGGGGGGCTTACATGGAATAAGATCCAAAGTCCAGGTATAGCAGAGTGAAGTAGATGCATTCCAAGACAGTATTACTTTGACTGAATATTTGGTACCAGAGTCAGAAATAACATGGCCAAAATAGAGATAGGTTCCTGAACACAAAAAAGAAGAGCAGCCCCAAGGCAGAATATATGGAATGAATCAGATGAGCCTGACAGAAGTAAATAAAAACAACCTGAAACTTCTAGAGACCCCCTGATGTATGCCTGCCTTGTAATTTCCCTGTAGAAATCTAAAATCAGCAGAGATTTCCAAGATTTCTGTTGAAGGACTCAGGTTGAGTCCCTGAAAGCCTAAATAGATTTACCTGTTTTGATTTGGGTGGGGGTTTTGGGAATTCCCTGCAACCACTTTCTGTGCCCCCCCCCCGCACCCCATCTTTCTTGCTTTCTCCAGTTGTAGACTTCATTGGCTCTCTGCTACAGTTATGTCTAGTTTACTTCTGTTAAAGCTTTTATTAATAACTGAAGGAATTGAGTATTTTGTCTGATCACTTCCCATGTGTGCCCAAAAGCTTTTGTAAATAGATCTATTCTTGGAAGATATATTAATTGAATTTTCCTAAACCAATATACATGTTGATTGAATTTTATGAGCAAGGGAAATATGTCACAAAGTGATGCCTACACACTATTTGAGCTTAAATTGACTGACCACCACTGCCATATGACTCATACCTCTATCCCAATAGAATAAGTGGAATTAAGAATGAGATCAAATATCTTAGGACCTTTTCACATGGGCTAAAAATCAGCAGCAGTAGTGGATTTTTTTCAGTTTTGCCACAGAGCCTGCCAACTCCCGTCACACACTGGAAAAGTATTTCTGGGGTGGCTCCATGGTGAAAGTGCCAAAAAAAAAAAAGACCCCAACAACCCTAGCACTGCCTAAAAATAGCTGGTGACGCATGACAGGAGGCTTCCTGTGTTACCATAGAGAAAGATGGGTTGAGCTGGCTTCCTGAGCCTTCTCGCTGTGTGATGAGGTAGGGGGGAAACCAGGAAGGTGCAAAGCATGATGCAACAGGTCCCCATGCCCCCTGGGCGGGCACTGCCAGAATCACTGGCAGTGATACTTGGTGATGCCAGCAGAAGATGTGAGGAGGTGCTTAATGGGAGGCATACTAAAGTTCCATTTCATTTCTGTACAACACTGTAGAACCCAGAACCTATGATTGCAACCATGTACAATGTGGCATTTGAAAGACTTACACTTAACAATGAATCACTTTCATGGAATATACATACTAACCTCTATGGTGATTAAGTTTGTTTACTGTTACTGTTATCTGCTATTCATATCATTTGTACGAAGCCCACAAAAATCATTGTGATTGTAATCTACTAAGATAGATCATTTTCCTGTTTTTCTATTTATACTTAACTATGGAATCTTTCAAATGTGAAGAGCAACATTCCTTCACAGGCCACATACCATAAGTGCATCTGCAATCAATTTGTTCCAGTCCTTCTTTTCTCCTTTCTCTTCATCTCTCAGCCTCCTTTTCCTTCTCAAATAACTAAAGAAATTGATTGGTATATCAGTTTTAGAACATGCAGAAGATGCTTCTTTATTTTTAACCCTGCAGAAAATAACTACCTTAAAGTGAGTAATAGTCATTAACTTATATCTTGCCTTATAAAATTATTAGATATATTGATGGGGAACTACTGTATCAATATTTGTTAGCCATTATAAATAATCACTCTTTCTGCAACATAACATCAGTAAACGTCTGGCAGGCTGATGTGGAGATCAAGTACTCAACATGATCAATCTTGATTGGAGCCAGCAGGACCATTTGATTGGTGTTGGCCCTCATCTTATGAAAAGAGGAAAGAAACCTGCAGGAGCATAGAATTCCATTTATTGATCCTAATGTGTCTCAGAACTTGAATCCACCTTAAGGGCATTCTCAGGCAATCATCTTGAATCTTTGGCTTCAATTCAGTTAACAAACAATTTTTGGAGGGGAAATGCAGCACCAAACAACAACAACAACAACAATAAACCTTTATTTATACCCCTCTACCATCTCCCCAAGGGACTCGGTGCGGCTTACATGAGGCCGAGCCCAAAGTACATCAACAGTAAAAGCAATAAGAAAACAATCAATACAACAGTTAAAATAAATCTCATAAACAAAAGTAAACAATAAACAGTAACAATAACAACAAGCATTTAAAACCTATGGCTGGGCCAAATGCAATAATTTAAAATTTAAAAAATAATGCTGGACCTGCCAAACAATGTCATTCTGTATCCTGTAACACCCTACCCGTTCTTATTTAAAAATTTCAGGTCCCTTTTTAAAACCCTCCTTAAGGTCAACTCTCATTTCTATTTGATCAGTGAATAACTGACTAAGGAAAGATATGATCTAAATCATTCCTGTGACCACTAGAACAAACCCTATTACTAGCAGGATGAAAAGAAGAGTTAAACACACAATATAGGCTGTGGTGCAAGGGGAGGGGATGTTAAAGACACCCAAAGCAGATTCTGCTTTGTTTAGTTTGGGCAGCAAATTCATAGTCTTCTGCAATTGAAGTTAAGGGCCAAATGTCAGGAATATCAAGTCGGAGTTTTGGATGAGTGATCAGGTACCTCAGCTGGTTGGGCTTCATGACATCTTAATTCTATACAGAAAAGTATGTTAGGAGATAGAAAGCCATGCAGATAGACACCTTGGTTGTAAGAATTTATCATTATTCCTCAACCTCTCACTTGCTTTCTATGAAGGAAACCCATGTAGAATATTCTTATGTATTTGTGGCTTTCTAACAGAGAGATTCTTTTTGAAAAGTGGAATTATTTAAAGATATCTTTCAGCAGACTGTTAAAATGCTTGTCTAAAGCTAACTCTTTACCTTTCATCTATTTTACAATGACAATAGTAAACACAGGAAAGTTAACAGACGTTCAAAGGCTGGCTCCAGTTAAATTTGAATTAAGATACTATTACAAATATGACATCTATTTTTATAGCTCTCACTTGGAGTATACTATTTCAAAATTGGCTTGGCAAAAAATCCTACTGTATCCCAATACTGCATTTCTTAGAAAATGCAGTAAAATACATTATTGTGCAATACAATAAAACTGGAAAAACCAATAAATGGTCCAAGTTATTGAGAAATTGGACAAAAAATAGCCTATTGTCATTTTTTTGAAGACAGCTAATCAATAGATGATTAAAAGTTTTATTTTTGTTACCAACTGGAGTGTTGACTCTAGCAATAAGTGTGATGTCAATTGGACTTCAGAAGATAAGTGCTTGAGCAATATGAAATATTTGTGAAAACTTAGGAGGGTTTGAGTGCATTGCTAAGGACTTGAACCAGTTATGTAGACATTCTTCCCCAAAATAACTTCATAAATCCATGAGCATAAGGTTCCTTATGCCAATAAAATTCTGAGCACCCTTTTGCAAATTACATTTCCTAGAATTTTTCGGGAATGGAATATTGTTGAATTGGTATGAAACCAATACAAGATAGTTTCTAGTGGTGTATCTACCCAACTGTCACAATTAAAAGCTAGAAAAACATACACACATTCACGACACAATTACTGAATGAATAATCCTAAAAAGATTCTTGAGTAGGACACCAGTTTACATAATTACACATAGTAATGTTTAACAGATAATATTCTAAAAGAGAACTGTTTAAACCACACTTTTGGCACAATGTTTCAATTGCTAGGAATATCAGAAAAAGGGAACAAAGTGCAGGCAAATTGGTTTGTTTTATTGGCAAACATCCTATAAAAAGATACTTCTCAGCATTGTCCAAAAATGGATTGCAAACCTTTTAGAACCACTAAAAATGAGGACTTACGCAATCGAACGTGAATAATGGAGACTAAGGCTAAAATTTTATACAAACTTTTAAAAAGGAAAACTCTTGGTTTTCCTGGGATCTTTGAGTAAAGAAGCAAAGAGCCAAGTGGTTTGCCATCACCAAACCACTAAGGCTGGGTTACCTTCTGCACTGCCATATAAAATCCAGATTATCTGCTTTGAAATGGATTCTATGGCAGTGTAGACTCATATCATATCTCCTCTCAGAAGGCTGAGAGGAGATATGATAGCCATGTATAAATATGTGAGAGGAAGCCACAGGGAAGAGGGAGCAAGCTTGTTTTCTGCTTCCTTGGAGACTAGGACACGGAACAATGGCTTCAAACTACAAGAGAGGAGATTCCATCTGAACATGAGGAAGAACTTCCTGACTGTGAGAGCCGTTCAGCAGTGGAACTCTCTGCCCCGGACTGTGGTGGTGGCTCCTTCTTTGGAAGCTTTTAAACAGAGGCTGGATGGCCATCTGTCAGGGGTGATTTGAATGCAACATTCCTGCTTCTTGGCAGGGGGTTGGACTGGATGACCCATGAGGTCTCTTCCAACTCTTTGATTCTATGATTCTATGATTCTATAATCCAGTTCAAAGCAGATCATGTGGATTATCTGCTTTGATAATCTGGATTATATGGCAGTGTAGAAGGGGCCTAGAGCTATACTGCCCTATATCCCAGGATTTGATCCCAGATTATCTGTTCTGAACTGGATTATAAAAGCCAATACTGCCAGATAATCTGAGATAAACAGATAATCGGGAATCAGATCCTGGGATATAGGGAGTATAGTTTCAGCATAATATAGAAGGAAACTGCATACAAACAGTGGACTTTGGATGCCTCGGCATCAACCAATCCTCCCCAACTACTTTTTGGCTGAAAATCTGTCCCAAATGTTAATTAGTAATGTTAACATTTGGGGCAGGTTTTGCTGCCTGCTGCATTTTAAAAGCAATCAAGCCCCACTCACTGAAATAATACCCCTTTTCACCAATTAAATGCCTGTTGGAAAAGGCAAATCAAGAAGGGCCTCAGTGGCTAAGCAAATTCTATGACATTCATAAAACCAGTCTCGTTTATTAGTTTGCCTTATATTTAATGAACAAAAACCAGTACTGATAAAAGGCCCTTATAAGGTTTATCTTCTAAATAAATCAGATGGGATATTAGATGATGTGGGGTGAAATGACTAAAGAGAGTCATGAGAAAGTATTCTTAAAAAAAAAAAAAAAGCTCACTAGGTACTCCTGCAAGAACCTGCCAATAAGCGTCTTAAATCATGGTAAATTACACACTGCATGCTGGTGACTCGGTCATGGGAAATTATGGAGCTACGTGATGTCTCATTTGTTGTGCTGAAAACAAATGTAAATAAATTACAGCAAGGATCTCATTTACATTTAGGAATTCATCCCAATACATGACATGACTGCTGATTTTCTTTTCTTGGTTTTTTTTAATGACACTTTGAGAAAAAGTAACATTTATTGAAAACAAGACTGACATGATCAAAAGGAGAATTAGGTGTTTAAAGTGCTGCTAAACTGTTCAAGGAAAAATTGGGGATAAAAAAATTAAAGAACAGGAAGATCCTTCTCCTTTAATGTTTGTGCATGTTTGTGCAAATATGAATACACAGGCATACTCTCTTGCTATCCTGATTTGGCAGTTATTGTTTCTGTGTGCCTTCAGATCATTTCCAATTTAGGGCGATCCCAAAACAAACCTATCAAAGGGTTTTCTGATGCTGAGAGTGTATGACTTTTGGAAGGTTGAAGATAAATTCAAATTCTGGTGTCTGCGTTTAGACAGTTTCAGTTATTTATTTTTCCTATCAGGAGTGAACCAAGGGTACAGTTGTGATGTATCTGAAAAAACACAAAGTTTAAAAACTTGGCATTATATTAAATATTCTTTGACCAGTAGCTGGCCACTTGGAGTGCCTCTGGTGTTGCTATATGAAAGCCCTCCATAGTACATGTGGCAGGGCTCAGGCTGCATTGTAATAGGTGGTCTGTGGTTTGTTCTTCTCCACACTCGCATGTTGTGGACTCCACTTTGTGGCCCTATTACTTAATGTTGGCTCTGCATTTCAGGGTGCCAGAGCGCTGTCTGTTCAGCATCTTCGAAGTTGCCCAGTCTTTTGTGTGCCCAGGAGGGAGTCTCTCATTTGTTATCAGCCATGGATTGAGGTGCTGGGTTTTAGCCTGCCACTTTGGACTCTTGCTTGCTGAGGTGTTCCTGTGAGTATCTCTAGATCTTAGAAAACCATTTCTTGATTTAAGGTATTGGCATGCTAGCTGATATCTGAACAGGAGATGGGCTGGGGATGTCACTGCCTTGGACGTTTCATTATTGGCTGCTACTTCCCGGTGGATGTCAGGTGGTGCAATACCGCCTAGACAGTGTAATTTCTCCAGTGGTGTAGGGTGCAGACAGCCTGTGATAATGCAGCATGTCTCATTAAGAGCCACATCCACTGTTTTAGTGTAGTGAGATGTATTCCACACTAGGCATGTGTATTCAGCAGCAGAGTAGCAAAGCTCAAGGGATGTCTTCACTGTATTTGGTTGTGCCAGTCAACTTTCGTATGATAACCCTGTGCCATTCCATGTTTCCATCTGCTTTTAAAATATCCAGTTTCGCTATCTTTTTCCCACATTCCCCCTTTGCTCTCAGGTTATTTCAATTGCTACAAACAGAGTTCAAAATGTAGAGATACTTTGGATTTAGCAGTAGAGAAAGGAAAAGAGGGACTGAAATCTTGCCCTTCCTAGTAAACTCAGGCAAAAGCAAACCGGTGCATTCTCTGCTAATTTATGTGTTTCTTATCTTAATAACTTCTTGACCACACTCTAATGTTCCTTGGCCACTCATGTCCCAGTTTTCTTGGATGAAGTGTCAGAAAATATACATAGGTATTTTAGAGCCGGATACTAAAGATCCCTTCATACAGCCCTTGGGGCCATGCCATTTTGCTGGCAGTTGCTGGTAAAGTGGCAGGCATGCAGGGTGCCCCTTGGCACCCCGTGCGCCCTCCCTCCTTTCCCCATCACATGGTGGGGATGGGATATGGTGTATTGACTCCCTATTCCACATCAGATGGATAAAAGGCAAAAAAAATCAAGTAGCTTTGTCAGAGCTACCCAAAATCCACTTTCCTCTTTGTTGTGGCAGAGGAAGCATTTTGCGAAAGTCAAACCCACAAATGTGGAGGGCCAATTGTACAGGAAATATTAAAATGTGAAGAAATTTGCTTATATTGTCTCTCATTCTACTGCCATAGTAATAAGGTTGCAATGCTAAACAAGCATGTTCGGAAAATGAAGCTGCTGGCTTATAGATAAAAAAGGCATTACCAAGACTGCTGGGGGTTCAATTTCTGACACTGTCAGTCCATATTTGTACATCCCAAAGAGATTTCTAAAAATAATCTAAGGGCAAAATAGAAAAGTTTTCTAAATGGGGAAATGTTGCAGTGTTCTGCATCCCTACATATGGCACTATGTTTACATAAGTCTGACTAGGTCAGAAAGATTTTTTTAAAGGGACAAATAAGCAGGCCATGAAATAATTATTTTTCATTGTGCCCTGCCAAACCTACCCAGCCAAGGGCTAAATTGAGCTGCTATTGTGATTATTTGAACTGCGGAGCCAAAAGTCCTCACTGCAAAGCATCCCAGCTGTCCTAAATTTTATGATGATGGCGAGTTTTCATGTTGGCTTGTATCGTGCCAAAAGTGATGCACAAAAAATAGGCAGACTGAATTCTCATGTTATCATATCTTGTATTAATTAATAATCTACCAGGTTTTTTTCAGAGAATTTGAAAGCTTAAACAAATCACTTCCAGAAATGGTTACACAAAGATTTACATGTACAGACAGCAAGCTGCTTGTATGCATATAGACACAGCAAAGCAAATTAATATCAAGAACTCTAGCCCATCGGTAGTACTTCTTCATTATATTCCATTACACACAGAAAACTTGAGAGCATACTGGACAGGGCCAAAACCAGGCTGTTAAACTGACCATGCTACTCCTAAAATCCAATAACTCTTATACCTACGTTTAGTCCCACTGTAAGAGCTGTTCAACAATGGAATTCACTACTTTGGATGGTGGTTGACCCACCATCTGTGAAGGTCTTAAAACAGAGGCTGGGTTGCCATCTTTAAGGAGTACTTAAGTTGTGGTTTGATTGCAATTTAGTTTCTTCTTCTTCTTCTTCTTCTTCTTCTTCTTCTTCTTACTACTACTATTACATTTATTTATACCCTGCTTTTTCTCTCCACAAAGGAGACACAAAGTGTCTTAGCAGATGGTTCAAGATGGCCCTTGTGGTTCCATAAGACTCCAAGTTTCTGTCTCCCATTGATTTAATTCTGAGTAAATATGCTTAGAATTGAACAGCTGATCTGTGTCTACCATAGTCAATATACACCCCAAACAGTGCTTCACACCAATTGGAAATGTTATCAAGTTGAAAAGGATAAACAATATTATCCATTGTGAAATGGGAGAAGACCCCCTCCCCCTGGAAACATTAAAGTTACTTCTCAATGAATAATAGTGGATAGACCAATAAATAATAATTTAATTAGTGGTTAGGATTAGGATACTATATTTTAAAGGAAATCAAAACCAGTAGAACTTATTAACTGCTTTATAGGTAAATATTTGCCAATACAGGACAGCTGACGGTTATGTATACATGTGTACACATGTACTAATTTCACTTAGGAAAGTACATCTTTTTATTATTATTTTGAGGTTGCAGGAATAATAGATCTTTTGCAAGTAGAAATTTAAAAATGTGTCTAGAATATACACTATGCAATTTTAAGCCTTGTTATGTGTTTGACAACTCTGCTTTTGAAATCCTGGGAAGCAGAAAAATCAGAAAGTTTAACTAACTGTTTCATAAATACTCACAAGTTATGCAACCATATTATCTGTTATCATTTAATGTTCACACTCTTATTGCTATTGATTTATCACCTCTTTGCCAATGCACTGAGAATTTATTTCTTCTTATGTCTTACAAACTGTATTATGTCTGAGATACTGGGGCTTCTTTATAACAATATTTGAATTTTTAAAAAGGCATTTTAAGAAATCAAACTGGTTAAAAGTATGTCCAAAATTGAATTTCTATTCTCAACTATACAATATATATATGT
Organism: Anolis sagrei; assembly: GCF_037176765.1. Taxonomy (NCBI): domain Eukaryota; kingdom Metazoa; phylum Chordata; class Lepidosauria; order Squamata; family Anolidae; genus Anolis; species Anolis sagrei. Next base: position 35,295,300 of record NC_090021.1, read on the forward strand.
ATAACATATATATATATACAATATATATATATATATATATATATATATATATATATACACAATATATATATATGTATAACATAGATTACATACATTGACCTAAGCAGAAACTGATAATACAAGCAAAGTGTGAATTGACTCAGTAGGGGTGGTTCCACATATACATTACACCCATTTCGAAGCGGGCATAAGAAACCTGCTCCAAGGGGGGTTTAAATCCACATGGGTAGGGGGGAAAAAGACTTTTCCCATTGGCTGCTCACATACCATCCTGAATATTTCTGGGATGACATGTGGCCATCCAACCCAACCCCTCCCCTCCCAAAAAAACCCTTAAAAAAAGGAAATTCACTGGGAGTCATTTGACTTCTCCTACTGCCTGAAGGACCACACCTATGATGCCTGAAAACAGAGGGAGAGCCAGGAGCAATTTGGGCCTCCCTTCCTTTCGGGCAACATTGGTGTGTTCCTTCAGACAGGAGGAGAAGCCAAATGGCTCCCAGTGAGTTTCCTTTTTATTTTTGAGGGTTTTGTGGGATGTGTGTGTGGAGGGGGTTGGTGCCCTCATGGTTTTCCAGGCTGAATCAGTGTGGAAAATGCAAGAGGGCTGTCTGGACCACCTCTTCAAAACTCCAGGACTTCTGAGGGAGCAGTCCAAACAGCGTCCATAGTGGGTTCGACCTAAGCCTTTCAAGAAGGCGTAGATTTAACCTACTATCAACTTTCTCAGCACAAAGCAAGGTTTTCCTGCTTTGTTCCAAAACCATTCATTCTTCCCTGAGATACTGTCTGGATGCCCCAGGAGAAAACGCGAGAGGGCCCACACTTTAGGTGCTATCTGGATGTGCCCTAGGTCATCTGCAGCAATTGGATTTGGTCCGTTTGCAGTGGCTTTCACTAGAGTACAAAGTAAGCCTAGCTTTTTTAAAACCACAGTTAATATGAATTTTTAAAACCAAAAGTATTTCTGGAAATAAAATTAGTCTTTTGGGGAGAAAGAAGATATTTTAATTTAATCTCTTTGTTTCTTATATAAGTATGGAAAGAAATTATCCTCGAAATGTCCCCATCTCCACTTTCCTATCTTGCTCAAGTAGCATGCTCTCTTCCCTCCTGTTATGGGTGAGGAAAAAAAACCCTACCTCATGTGACCATTCACGGAGAGCAATGACCTGTATTGAACTCCACCAACCACAAAACATTCCCCTCAGGGTCTAATGTCAGTTACCATTATTTCCCTATGGCTTTCATCCTACAGAATCCACAAACCACATTTTAAAAATGCATTTACATCTGAGCCCTGCTCAACAGAATTCACCAAAATACTATTAGGGAATAATAAAAATACTTGAGATTTAAGATATAGTTAGCTGCTAATTAGGAAGTCCATAAACCAATCAATTTACCCCCCCCCCCAAAGGGGGGAGGGAAAGAGAGAAAAAAGATTTTTTTTAAAAGAAGAAAGAAACTCAAGACCTTTTGGATCAACCCATTTTAACCCACACGTTGTCAACTGAAACAGCAGCTTTTTCCGATAGATAGAATACCACAGCAATTTAAGTACTATTAAAAGCCTGCTTTACACTGAGCTTTGCTGAAATTGTACATTTGATGGTATAACACATACTGTTGTTCACTTGATGCAGCCTGATTCAAAGAGCTATAAATATGTTTGCCCTTTCTACTAAGCCTGCCTAAGGGATTAGCAACCCCCACCCCCCAAAAAAGTTCAGTTGAATATTAACTGCATTAACTTTGCAGACTGTAACATACTGCTACACTCAAACAGCCTACGGTGAGGTATGGATGACTTGGTTAATACATATATTTTCATGCAAAAAAATGTTTCCTTATGGCTGGACAAAAACCATTTTGTCAAAAGGGGATGACCTGTCTTACTCGCTGCACAAACATCAAATTTAAATGTCTGGAGCAAGACAAAATTTTAATTTGATAAGAAATAAAACAACTTCTGATGGAACGGTAACCTAACATTGGACTGATAACAATCTTTAAATAAATCACAATGGGGACGCCATAGGTTTCAGTCTTGCACTTTGGTAACCAGGATTCTAATCCCTGCTTGGCCATGGAAACCTACTGGGCAAGTGATCTGGGGCAAATCACATTTTCTCAGTCTCAGCAGAAGGCAAAAGAAACCTCCCTCTGAACAAAACTTACAACATTTGGGGTCAATTTATTTTGAATTTGGGGTAAATGTTTTATAGGGGTAGATAGTAGGCTTGGGTGTTCAAGAAAAAATGGTTCTAAACTCATTTCGTACGCTGGCGTTTCAATTTTGAAATGATTTCTGAAATTTTCATGAAAAAAGATTGGAAATAGCAGAAATCTGAATTGCTTCATTTGCTTCATTAATGGAAGGTGCCCCTCCCTCCAGAACCATTAACTTTGACAAAGTCAGAAAGCCTAAACAGTTTTAAAATCTCGCAGTTTTTTCTGAACAAAAAAATTATTGTTGGTTTGAAAAGCATTTTCAATATGACAAAACCCTGGGTGGTGGCAAACGGCGATGGATTGCAGAGCCGCCGATGCAAAGAGGGGCGTGGCCTTCAGGAAGAGCTGTCCTTAGCCATGCCCACCTCGTCCCTCTTTGCATCGGTGGCTTCCCTTCAGGCAGAGCTGTTCTTACCAATCCCCACTTCGTCCCTCTTTGTATCGGCGGCTTTGCACGCCCGGCGATGCAAAGAGGGACAAGGTGGGCGTGGCTAAGAGTAGCTCTTTCTGAAGGCCACTGGGGGCATGGCCTTCAGGAAGAGCTGTTCTTAATCAAGCCCACCTCATCCCTCTTTGTATCGGCGGCTTCCCTTCAGGCAGAGCTGTTCTTATCCATGCCCATCTCGTCCCTCTTTGCATCGGCGGCTTTGCACGCCTGGCGATGCAAAGAGGGATGAGGTGGGCATGGCTAAGAACAGCTCTTCCTGAAGGCCACACCCCCAGTGGCCTTCAGGAAGAGCTGTTCTTAGCCACACCCACCTCGTCCCTCTTTGCATCGCCGGATGTCTAAAGCCACATCCAAAAATAATTCCGTACAATGGGGAAGTTGTTTCAGTTTGAAATTGCTCCTCCCACTATTCCTGCATGGCTCAAAATTGGATCAAAAGGTAATTTAATCCGAATTAATTACAATTTTAGAAGCTTACAACGAACTTACCCAAGCCTAGTAGATAGGTAGGGCAATTCAGACTTTACCTTGTCCCAGATATGTAAAATTAAGGTAAATATAGGTAAACGTTTCCTCTTGGTATTAAGTCTAGTCATGTCTGACTCTGGGGAGTGGTCCTCATCTCAATTTCTAAGCTGAAGAGCCAGTGTTGTCCATAGATACCTCCAAGGTCATGTGGCCAGCATGGCTGCATGGAGCGCCGTTACCTTCCCACAGAAGCAGTACCTATTGATCTACTCACATTTGCATGTTTTTGAACTGCTAGGTTGGCAGAAGCTAGGGCTAACAGCAAGAGTTCACCCTGGTCCCCAGATTCTAAGTACCAACCTTTAGGTTAGAAAGTTCAGCTGCTCAGTGGTTTGACCCGCTGTGCTAACAGGGGGTAACATGCAATTGTAGACATGCAAATCAGCATGTTTCATTAGTGGTGGTGTTCAAATACTAATCTCATAGACACTTCAGTGATATATAAGGCAGCAACTCAAGGCAAGGCATGAATCAATACTTAAACCAGATAGTATCACCTTTTAATGAAACTGTATCTCTATTACTATAGAAGTAAAAAAAAACTGGAAAGGAGCAAAGTTATTGTTATATTTGCAATGTAATATAATATATTTGTTGTAGTTATTGATGGAAGGAAAGAATTACTAGTAGTCATTTATTACTAACATTTTACTTCTAAGCTCTGGTATTGGTAAGACCTTTTCATGCCTAGTACAGTCTATTTCAAAGAAAGGTTTCTGAAGAGTCTTTGAAAGAACACACCCAACCTCAATTGAGATGGACAAGTTTCTCCCATCTCTAGTTTTCATTATGCTGAAGACTTAATTACTCCTGCTATTTATCGGTATAATTATGTTGTCATGAAACAGAGGCAAAGGATAAATGTTGGCACTCCAAACAGGAACATAAACTGTAAGTGGAGAACTGAAACTGCAGCATTAAACTTGAAATAATGTCTTTTTATACAAAGCAAATGTTCCACCTGCCCAATAATTATGAAATCAGATAAAAGGCTACCACCCACAGGATAGGTCTAGACTCTACCAGACTCTTAACTCTGCTACTAAACCTAACTGGAACTTAACTGTATTTCCAAAATATTACAGTCAGTCCTCCATATCTGTGGGTTTAACTGTTGCAGATTTGATTATCCACATATTTGATTAATATGTTCTCTCTAGGAATATATAAGTCCATGAAGGTGTTCAATGGACTGAAAATTCTAGATGCACTTCCCTAAACTATAAATTCCAGGGTTCCATATTGTGATGCCATGGCAATTAAAGTGGAATATTGTGCTAACGGTGTAGTGCAGGCATGGGCAAACTTCAGCCCTTCAGCTGTTAGGAATTGTGGGAGTTGAAGTCCAAAACACCTGGAGGGCCGAAGTTTGCCCATGAATGGTGTAGTGTAATAGGGCCCTAAGATGCATATTTATGTATCATGCCTAATTTAGATCTAGATTTAATCATCTTGAAGCTATGCAAGACAGATACGTATTCATCATTGTGATGCCAAACAAATATATTATAAATCTGTTACCCTTAAACCTTAAGTTTAATTGAAACTATGGGTATCTTTAAAAAAACAAAACAGAGAAAGGCAGGCTCAGAGGATTGTATTCTCTTCTATATTTTTGTTCATGTTTTTATGCATTGGAAACTGATAAACTTGACTTTGTTTTACAAAATATGATATAATGACTTTGTTGTTGCAAAGATGTGCTTCAATTCTTTGTTGTTTTTGCTTCAACAGAAAAACATAACATCCCTCTGAAAAAATGTTTTACAATGTTTATGATGTGAACGTACATTAAATGTACTTTCCAGATGACTTCAGTTCCTTGTATTTTTCCAGTAACATAGACTACAGGAAACTTTGTGGTATACAAATAGCTCTGAATTGCCACGGACTTTAAAGCCAAATTCAATCCAAGACTACTTTATTCTTTCAGTTTGTAATGTCAGGTTGAAATAAGAAGCTATAAACTATATATTTTAATTAATGGTCAAATGCTAGTCATGTAACAAAAATCAGCAGAATATGCACTTTTATCCAGCGAAATACAGACTAAAGTAGGTATCTCAAATAGCAACTTTATTTTTTTCACATTCCCGAGAATCATCTTTCTTCCATAATTTAAAATTAGAATCCTACCACTAGTACCCTTAGTTAAAGTTGCACTCATTTGATAACTCAGTGAAAGGAATTAATTCCTTTCGTACCTTAAAGACTTTTGGCTATGACTTACCTGCATAAATAGAAAGAACTAATTTACTACAGAAATGCCCATGGGCAAACATGTTCCGGCTAATGAAGTGTTCAGCTTTTGCTTGATTAACCAGCTGGTGGGGGTGGTGAAAAATCACAGGGCATAAAATAATAAGAAAAAATGATTATTAGTTCTCTTTTTTTAAAACTGTTCAATGAAAAATGTCCTTATTTTAATTCAGTATTTGGAAAATGAATGTTCAAAAAGATACACACCCATAGTTTACTGGAAGTGACATACCTGAGATTATCAGGAAATCAATTGCATCATGAGAAACTAACTCAGTTGAAAGGAAAGACAGAAGTTTAAAGTGTACTCTCCTAAGAGCTATCATCACTTTCTAGATGTTTAATATTAAATATTGCAAAGCACATTATGTAAGTCCAAAACTGCAACTGGACGATATGTCAGTCTCATGGCTTCAGTGGTATTCTTTTTTTTTTTAATAATTTTTTATTGTTTTATCACATTTATTACATACTATTACATTTTGTACATCAACCTCTTTAACATGTTGTTTTGTTGTTTTGCTCTGACATTTCCACCCCTTTTCTCTTTTTTTTCCCCCTTTTTCACCACAGTGCTCCCCTCCACCCGTCTCAAGCCACCATTCTTACATTTCATCTGTCCAGAATTTCATTTCTTCTTGTGACGGTAATTTTCCTTCCTTATTTTTTAATCCATTTACCACAAATCTTCCCCATACAGCATCAAAATCGCTTTGTTTCCATATACCTTTTTTAACCTTTAATATACATGTCAATTTATCATTTATTGCTATTTTCCATGCTTCTTTATACCACTCCTCTATTTGTATATTCATTTCTTTTTTCCAATTCCTTGCTATAAGCAGTCTTGCTATAGTTAGTAAGTTTGTTATCGCTTCTTTATCCTCCTTTTTCAATTGCTTATCTTTATATATTGATAGTAAGGCTATACTAGGGCTTTTATCTAATTCTATATTCATTATAGTTTCTATTTCTCTAAATACTTTCTCCCAAAAATTATTTACATATTTACATTGCCACCACATGTGTATATATGTTCCTGGTTCTTGGCACCCTCTCCAACAATTTGTTGAGTTATTTTTATTCATGTATGCTATTCTTACCGGTGTCAAGTACCACTTCCATATTAACTTGTAATAGTTTTCTTTAACTCGTATCGATAAATTTTTTGAATGTCTTTGTCCCCATAATTGTTGCCACTCTATTTCACTTATTTTTATCCCTAAATCCTCCTCCCAAATCTCTTTAAGGGTGTACTTTTTTGTTTTTTCATCTTTCATTTCAATTAGTATCTTATAAATTTTGCTAATTATACCTCTCAAGTTTTCGTGTTCTTCTACAGTCCTTCCCTTCTGTATTATTTGTTCAAATTGATTGAGTTGGCTTCCACTTCTATTAATTTTTTTCCAGTTTATTAACCATTGTTCTAATTGTATACAATGAAACCATGACAATTTTATTTCTTTAAACTCTTCCAACATCATTTCCCTCTTCATTTCCACCTTCATCCAATCCCCTATCCTATCTAAGTTTATTTCCCTTACCTTTTTATCCATTACTTTTTTTAAATTTTTTGGGAACTTCTTTTCCATCACTTTTGGGGTTATGATTGATCCCTCCTTTATTAACCTCCCCTTATATTTATTCCATACTTTCAGTATGTTGCTCAACATTGGGTTTCTAATTTCCCTCATTTCTTTTCTAGTAAACTGTTTAAAAAATATATTCCAAGTTTCATCTTCCACTTTTCCTGAATCATTACTAAGCCAATCTATTCCCTCTTTTTTGACCATTCCTTCTATAACCAAACTTAATCTACTTGCTTCATAATATTTTTTTATATTAGGTAACGCCAGTCCACCCTCCTTTTGCGTTCTGTACCATAATTGTTTATTTAGTCTGTTTCTTTTATTTCCATTACAGTACTTATTAATCATTTGTTGCTTCAGTGGTATTCTGTTCACCAAGCCCAGCAGTTGGCTTTATTTAATTTTTTTAATGTCATTTAAAAAGAAAGAAAGACAAATTCTGATAAATTCAAGTAGGAAAGATTTAGCCCAATATGATCTATACTACATCTTCCCAAAAGTGATTTTCCTACTCATTAAACATGGCATTTAAATAACATAGTGACATTCAACCTTGTAAGGTGAAGCTTCCCAACTCTTTGTCTATACAACAAGAAATCCCTGAGATTGAACTAGGAGGAACTTTTTCCAAAGGACAATTCTTTTACCATCTTCTCAAAAACTGGAAAATTCACTTTAGTGAACTGGCTTGTCAGAGGTCAATGAAGTAATACGGCTTAAAGGAAATACAATTCAATGCAGTTATACAATCTTATAATTTAACAGTGAAAATGAGTGGTTACGTCTGTGCTTCATGACATGTCATAAATTGAAATTAGTGTGTTATGCTGTAATAATTACAAAGATACAAAACTTTGTGAGGAAAAATAAATGTTGGTTGCAGATGGTCATAATATTTCAAACAGCTAATAACAAAGATGTCTTCTTCAATTATTGCTTTCCATTGTTACTTCGCAGTTAACGATGGAAAGAACATTTCAAATATTTCAAAAATGGTCAAAAACATGTTTTTATAATATTTTTAATTATTTCAACATTACAATATTTTGCTTACACTTCCATTGGGGCTCATATTTATACATACTTCATTTCCATGTAACATTGTTTTTATCTGAACCATCTCTTTTATGCATCATTCTCTTTTTTAAAAAAGAAAAGGGGAGGAGATAGGTGACATCCGGTCTATCCCAATCTAGTCACAAAGAAAGCTAATATCATACACTCCACCCTCTAGACCTCTCTAAATTAACTCTATATTATTATTTAAAAAATAACCAAGATAGACTATGGCAATATATAACCACATCAGCCAGACTACTGTATGCACAGAAATGGAAGAGTACAACAATACCAACAACAGAGGAATGGATAATAAAAAATGATTGACCTATTCTTCACAAAATCCATCTATGGGTGACATGCATAGAAAACAGTACTTTGCTTTCTGTAGAAAATAAGCATGTGTGAATTGTATACAGAATAGTTTCAAGTTGTGAATAAGTTTCAAGAACTGCGATTTTTGAAGACTTTCTCTCTCTAAAATTACTCATTGTTTCTTTCAAGGAGAAGCTTAGCAAAAAAAATAACATCTATAATCACAACACAGAGAATTATTTACTTTTCACTTTAATTCTGCTACAACATATCTGTGTTTGTTGGGAAAAAGGAAACAACGGAGAATAAGAGTTTACATGAGAAAGTAACTTGCTATTATACTAGTGCAATTTTTCCTTGTCACTGATCATTAATAGGACAGTCAATGGTAAACAAAACAAAAAGTTAGGTTATAAGGTCAATTATTAACAATGTAGTGTTTTTACTCTGACCTGTATGCAACATTCCCTTCTGGACTCAAACATATGAAGCACATATTTATTACCCATGTGTGACTCAAGTATTCTAATAACTGTTAGAGCTTGCATAAAATATTCGTTATTTGCTGTTCCTTGCATTTGGGGGGGGGGGGGGCTATCCTTCCTTGAATTCCAGAACATAACAGATGGGCACTTATATCCTTCACACATTACACATACACATAACTTAAAATAGCAGGGCCTATACACTTAATTTAATTTTGGATGAGCTTCAGATTATTATCTCTGTCTCCAGTGCACATTTTTAAATAGTTTTGTCATCTATACACAGTTATCATAAAATATTATAGTTACAGGAAACTGCCCCCCTGCCCTCAAATATTAGTGCAATCCAGCCCTTCCTCATATATTTATTTCATAGCCACCCTTTTTCCATTTTTAGAGCAGTATAGGCCCTTAAAACAAAAGAAAAAATATACAAGGTGATTATTTTAAACACATAGTCTCAATAGTATGCAAAGGGATCTTGTGGCACCTTGGAGATTAACAGAGAACCAAGTTGGTAGCATAAATTTATGATGGCAGCTTGGCTCTTTCAGTCTCTGAGGTGCTACAAGAACCCTTTGCATATTGAAAATTCGGATTAACATGTTCTTTTCTTTGAATACACTAAGAAGAATGCTCACAGGGCACTTGGCTTCCCCATGCACTGCCTCCTCCTTACATCCATCAAGTCTATAAGTCAAAAAGAACTGAAATGCCCTTTCACCTCACTTTAGAGGTGATAACAGGGTCCTTCTAAAATTGCAGACACATGCCGTGACTGAGTGAGGGTGTTTGTAAACAACTATGGAAATATTTCTAATTATAAACCTCCAGAGCTAAAATTAGAAGGTCAATCAGTTAACTGTAAAAAAAAAAAAGAAAGAAAGAAAGAAAAGAGAGATTCCAAAAGGTTCAGCTAAATGAGAGATGCCAATGATATTAACTTAGTGGTTAAAAACAGAAACTTGTATCATGGAGAAGTGGTCTGCTTGCTGTTAAAATTACCAGTAGTAATTGTTCGTAACTTTCCAGAGAAAAACGTACACAGAAACATATGATTTTTTTTTGCTATTTCCAAATTTGCTCTGTCCATTGATCTGATGTATCATAATAGGCTTAAAGCAACTGCTTTTGTGATATTGTTTTTAATGAAAGGTTAAAAGACTTTCGCTCTCTTGAAATTTTGCTCATTGAGATTTGTAAAGAACTTCTACTTAAACACAAGGGCAGTGTCTTATACAAAGCCATATTTACACTGACTCTGTTCATATTATTCCATGTAATCACGCCACATTTACAGAGTCAAGGCTAACAGTAGGTACTATCATGTCTGAATCTATTCTGAGGCATATGTCCCATCAATGCAAGCAACCATACCCACTGATTTCTCATTTGCTGCTTCCTGTTCATTTACCTATTCACCCTTTTCTGGTTGGGTGGGAAAGTACAGAAAAAAGAAGTATGAGATGGATCTGTGTGTGTGCACGTGTGTGCATGCCTTTCAAGTCATCTGTCGATTTATGGTGACCCCATTAATTTCATTGGGCTTTCTTAGGCATGGAATGTGGTCTTCTCAGCATGTTTGTCTGAAATACAGCCAATAGCACTGGTGTCCATTGATCATCTTCCATCCAAATACTAACTAGGATTGATCCTGCTTAGCTTGCAAGATCAGATGGGATTGGATACCTTGGTTGTAGCCACTGCTATTTTCTTTAATCCAAGGCCAAAAACATAAGGAAGTTTGTAGAGACAATGACAACTGTCATGTTATCTGGTTGAGTACTGAGTACAGCAATGCTGCTACTAGGAAGTCTGTCCATCTCCTTTGCCATTCTTTGATAAAGGGACTTGTAATAGAGTTCCCAAAAATTTTAACTTTCCCCATTCTGGGCACATAAATATCATAAATATGTTGCTCTTTGGGCAGCTGTTAAAATCAACTCCAGCTCCTTGTTGCTTGTCTAGAATGAAGAACAAAAGAAGGATTTATTTGTGTCAGGTCAGGACAAGACTCAGCTTTCCTAGGTTCAATCCCATCTTCCTCAAAATGGAACAACTACCACAAAGTTCTAATTCTATTAAAGAGCTGGAACAGTAAAGCTTTGAAGATTCTTTCCTTCTCAGCAGATTAACTTTCTTAGTCAGTAAAAAATGCAGCCATCATAACATATGAGACAAAATATATTCCTTTTTAGTAATCCCATTTGTTCCCAATTAGCATAACAAGTCTCTGAACACATACCTGCTTTTGGGTGTGTTTAGGAAATGCAGATACCAGTGCTTAAGTTTAACGGGGCCAGTTGCTCAGACAGGGACTTGCTTTTCACAAACAAAACAACTGATATGCTTTAAGTAATGAAGGATCCTGCCCTGAATTTTAATTTAAATTACTTATAAATGGAAAGGTGTAATATGTGCATTTGAAACATTATCAAAGTTTTCTCTTAACCATGTTTGCTAAGCAACATCTCAATCTGGTTAAGATGAATTTTGGAAACTCCAGGTCTGAAGAGCCCCTTGGTAAAGAGATATTTAGTGGTTCTCCCTGTCACGTGGTCATACTGTATTATTAATATATGGGTTACTCTCTCTGGGCCAGCCTAACTATTCCTTACATTTTCCAGTGCCTATGAGAACTGTTATGGACACTGTGGAAAATTTAAAGGATAGCTAACCCAGGTGCCTGGGAGGTCATGGCAGGAAAGGGGCTTAGTGGGTACTAACAACAAGCCTTGCCAAGAGGCCTTGAAAGTGACCAAGGTTGCCAGGTACTGAAGCCAAGCCCACCATTTCTTTCCCTGTGGACTAGAAGAAGACTCATATCTTCAGCCCAACCCATGTAAGTCGGGCTTTTAATGTTATTCCAGTTACACCAGGGCTAGTCACAAATAATTAGATCTCATACCAGATGACAGGCTCACTGATGGAGTGGGACCTCTTCTACACTGCCCTATATCACCAGGATCTGGATCCAGATTATTTGATTTAAACTGGATTATGTACAATTAATCTGGGATAAACAAATGATGGGATCAGATCCTGGAATATAGGGGCAGTATGAAAGAAGTTGCCTGGTAACACAATCCCGATTGCTTAAAAACTGCAGGGAAAAATTCAAATAATCACCCTGCCACAAAATCTTCAAAGTGTTTTGTAAGAGATACTAGTTTCTCATGTGGCTATTGTTTCAGACTAAGGTGTGACAGCAATGGCATCTGTTTAATGAAGCTCATTTTAGGATGATAATTCTTTTGTCAGGTGTGCAAATGAAAATCTATACATTGTATATATACTATGCCAGAAACCACTGTCTCTCTTCAAACGTCTGCTAATGGATTAGGATTTGTGAGTGACAATACTGGGATTTATTCAAGACAGCGGCTAGCATCTTGTTCCATATGGCTAGGACATTGTTGTCAATTGCGCCATTATTATTATTATTATTATTATTATTATCCCAGCCTGCTCATGGTGACAAAAACATTCTACATAGAAATCTAATTTCATGTTCCAATATTGAGAAGAAATTCATATAGAATTCCTTTTTTGTAACACTGGTGTAATGCCCATTCTCATATTATACAGACTGAGCTTATGTTTGTGAATTGTTGTCCTTCTTTTTCAGAGTCCATGAAATATTCCTTGTGGTAAAGAATGCTATCATGGTATACTATTGTAGCACTATTATTTCACTTTAATTGCCATGGCAATGCAATGTGAAATTCCAGGGTTTGTGGTTTTGTGAGGACCATGTCGCTGAGAATGTAAATACCCCTCCCTAAACTATAAATCCCAGGATTCCATAGGATGATCTGCCATGCCAGTTAAAGTGGAATAATAGTGATATCATAGCGTAGTACGCAACTGCTTCTCATAGGTGCTTTTTTCTTTCTTTTTCAGTCTTATGCTGAAGGTTGGTTCAGTATGTGTGGTTCCAGATTTGAGAGTTATTTCTCAGTTTTTATTGGAATACACAATGCTGATAACAATATTTCCTGAAGAGAACATTGCTGACCACAGTGGGTTTTTCATATCCATCCCATTAAGAGTGACATCTTGCTGTTTGCATTCTTAATATACCTATCTGTCTGTGCCTGTATCTCAAAGAGACTGATGGATATCAATTCCATCTTTGCCCAGGTTGAAATAATCAAGGGGGGGGGGATAGTTTACCACACAATTTTAGCCAAATGCATCAAAACACTATCCATAACTTGAGCAACAAGGGATGAGGTGAGAAAGGCTGCTTGCCTACATATGTGGAGTGCATTTCATAACTACTAGTTGTACGTTCCTAAAGCAAACTTTATTGCAACAAGTGTCCTCTCGTAAGTAGCTGTTTCTATAACCATTTAAAGGCATTGGATTTCTTCGGTGCTAGGAATGGCACTGGGATGATTTCAGCATAAAGGCCATGTGAAAAGAGACTGTGGCACTTGGCCAGGTTACCCAGCTGTTTTCTAAATATGATGACAGGTGCCCATTTTTTCCATTTGCTTGTGGAACGCAATATGTCTTCAAACAAAATTTTTGCCAAGCAGGCTTGATGCAGTTACATTTCAAAGATCCAGCAGGCTAAGATGCAGACTGTAGATTGTTTTGTTTGACAGATACTTTGATAGCTTCCCCTTTTAAATGCAACCCCACTCCCCAGTATTTCAAACAACAAATTGTAGAGATAATAGAAATGCATTCTAGATGAAAAGAACTCCTGTTTAAAAAAAGAGGCTTGCTGCAGCCCCTGTGTAAATTGTTACACATAATCCCGCAAACACATACTACACTGCTGCTAACACACATACTAGTGTAGTGCAAAGCTGTATCCTGGGAGATAGGACAGTGCAGATCCAGCCCTAGCCTCAGAAAGATACTATGGCTGATGGTATCAAAAGCTGCAGAGAGGTCCAGCAAGACCAAGTGACAGAACATTCCCCTGTCCAGTTCCCCTGTGTAGATCATTCACCAAGGTTATCAACTATGTCTCTATCCCATAACTAGCCCTGAAACCAGACTAAAATTCATCTAAGTAATCCATTTCATCCATTTTCAATTAATATTGCAATTTATGTTGCTATTCTCTGTTCAATTTGTGGTTAAACTGCCTCAGGTTCAACATTTTCCTGCTGTAGATTGGTGATTGAAAGGGTTAATATATCAAGAGTTATAGTTACTGTACAAAAAGAGAAAGAAAGAGAGTTTACAGAAGGATGTACAAGTCATTCTTGTGCTGGAAGCTTAAAAGCGTTCCCCTCATATTACATGTGAAAGCATGGCAAGAATGTGCAAATGATTTGCCTTCCCTTGTAAACCATGGAGAACTCTTAAAAAACTTGAGAAAAACAACATTGTAGGTGATGCTTCCATCAGTGAACAAAAAAACAAACAAGCTAGTCTGAAATAATGCAGCAGGTGCTTCATACAGCATTTCACTAGCTGTGTACTAACCATCCAAGTGAAAGTGCTACAGAAACTGCATATTTAAGCATGAATGCTCCAGGCCATTAGCAGGTGCTTTGAGCAGTCATCCAAATCAAAGCAAGACAGTGGAAAAAGCCAAAGATTGGTTAACAGGGCCTGCAAAAAGCATAAATTCCAATAAGGGCACATAAAATGTTTTCACTGGCTGTAGAGGTAGTCTGACAACGGGGAGGAGGGGAAAAGGAAGGAATCTACTGCTGTGTAAAGGGTTTTGCTGTTTTGCGCACAGGCCCCATGACACAAGGGTTGGCTAAGGAGCTGAGATCAGCATGTGTATGTCCTCAGGTGGTTAGAGACAAGATAGAAAAGAACTTCTGGTATTTGGGGAGAATACTGGGACCATTTGATAACGCTCTGCTTGAGCATACTAGGGTTTCCCCTATGGGTATTATCCTAAAGAAAGCTCCAGGCAAGTTCAAGCTGATTCATCACTTGTCACAACTAGAAGGTGAACCAGTTAATGATTACATTGACTCTTTAAAGTTTGGATTTATGTGCCTCTTCCTCAACTAGCCAAGTTCCTGTTCCTTCATGCAGTTGTTAAAATCCGCAAGTATTGAGATGTATTCATGCATAGGCACCTGATTTAAAAGTGTCTGCTTCCAACGTTCCCTCTCAAAATCCACTGGTAAAGTTTATTGAAATATATTCTGGGCTCCCACTGTAATTATTTTTTAAAAGATAATAAACAGCAGAGATTCACACAATCTTCAAGCAGAATATAAATCATTAATGACATTGTCAATTTCTATATATAGTATAAACTAGAAGAAAGACAAACTCCCTGGTTCATGGGCTTTGCTACTCAGAGAAGCCTTTATACAATTCAGTGAAATATAAACAGAGTTCTATTTTGTGTGCTTCGTTTGTGCATAGTTTTCCTTTTTTACTAAAATTAATATCCCAGGCTTGTTATTTTTATGCTCAAAGGAAAATGTGGAAGAAGATATACATTATCTACAACATTTGTGAGAGAAAAGAGAAGGAATGCCTATAGCTTTGTTGTTTAATTACAAAGTTTAATGTAAACCACCCTGCTAAGTTTATTAAGGTACAGGATATAAGTAAGGCCACCCTTGAAAACAAGTATGAAACTGAAGCTAGTACAAAATCAGAGTACACACAGATCCGAGGAATGTTTGCCAATATACTTCTGGTCTGAATTCAAGGTTCTGGTGATAACATTTAAGCCCTAAATAGCATGGGGCTTTGGTTTTTGAGGAAGTCCCTCACTTTATATATGCATGTACCCAGGAGCTGAGACCTATTGGAGAGGCTCTGTGAGAGAAAGAAATATTGTAGAAGGACATGGCAGAGGGCCTTTTCTGCTGTGGCACCCCAGTTGTGGAATACCCTCTCCCTGGAGCCTGACTGGCACGAACATTGGTATCATTTCATTACCAAATCAAAAAGAATATCTTAGAATGATTTCATCCAGAGTGTAGATGTGCTATAGATGTTGTTAGGTGATCCCTCGTTGTCTGAATATGATAGCCTTTCAAGCGCAGTATATTGGTGGTGGGTGCGTAGGTGACTGTAGAGCCCTATTCTTGCTATAGATGTATTGTTTTAAACAGCTAGGCTGAGCAAAAGAATGGTTCAAAGGATACATTGGACATCTACTTGAGAGGTTTAGCTGATTTGCATAGGATTTACTAGACACAAACATTCATCAAACTACATAGTATCTTCATATTCTAATATGTATTATCGTGGCTACACATGAATGTCCCTACACATTGTCCCTACACATGAATGGGGGTTAGGGGTGCAGCTTCCCCATGAAACTGGAAAAATTGCAATATCTCCAGTGGGGGGGGGGGGGAGTCACTGCTGCAGTCCCCGGACCAAGAAGGAGCTGGTCCCATGCACCACTTCACTTATCCTGTGGATCCCAGCTTCTTTTCTTCCTCTGGAATGACACAAATCTCTGGTTCACCTGGACAAAGGAAGAGACCAAGAGGAGCAAAACATGCAGCAAACCAGAGAAGGAGAAAGAACTGACCCCATATGTACCTCTTTTTGCATGTTCTGGGTTGCAGTTCCCCCAGTACTTCCCTTTCTTTCCTTGAGTGGAACAGAAATTTGTCAAACGTGAAGGGGAAGAGTAGCTGGATCTATGGGGTAAAATGATACACAGGGCCACATCCTATTTCTGCATTCCAGGCCACAGAAGGGAGATAATGGGTAGGACAAAAACATGGCATGCATGACTCCTGAAACACATGGCATGTATGACTCTCCACTCAGCTCCTGAGAAAAGAGCAGGTGTGTGAATGTTCACTCGGCAGCCCCAACTTTGAGAAGTGGCATTGTTTCAAACTTGCAATTTATCAAAAACTGTGAGTATGAAACCTCCAAAAGTGGAGGGCTGTATAAACATTATATATGTAATATGTAAAATCTATCACAGATTCTGGAAAACAGATAGAGGACCAAGTCCTTGGGTTAATGAAATGAAAGTAGTACTCACGAGAATTCAGACAGAACCCTAACCAGATCCATTATCCTACTGCTAATTCTCAGTACATTGGAATTCTCACTAGGGTCAGAAAACATGACACAGCTCACTGAATCCAGGTTGTTTTCTTTCTTTCTATTTTGCTAGTGCATGAAGGTTAAGCAGTGCATTTTAGTCACTGCTTATGACTAAAATGCTGCTTCTATATGATAGTACTAAAGTAATAATTTAGATGGATATTTAAATTGAGAAACTATGTCTTTCTCAGTGTTTCAAAATTAGTCTAAAAGAATAGGTTAATACTCCGGAAGTCACACAGAAATAACATCCAGCAGCTTAAAAAAATAACAAAGGAGTGATTTGTTCTATTCATGCTCCCCTTCAACAGATTTTGGAACACATTGCTCTGTGCAGCAAGACCCTCAAGAGAACAGTTGGCACTGCCAAAAGATGTTTATAGGCAAAAATAAACAGGTGGCATTCTGATGCTTATTTGTTTGTTTGTTTGTTTACTTTGGCTGTCATGGACCACAAACAAGGTAATACACTTAGATCAAGGTCAGGTCATAATATCTAACCCCCCCCCCCCCATTAGGAAATACCGTATCTAAATGACAAAGAGACACAAATAGTTCGGGGACAGGGTTTATACATCAATGAAGATGGAAAAACTACCAAGAAGAAACTAACATATTCGGAGCCATTCATTTTTTATTGTGAGAGTTTTCTTTGCTCATAACAATTTGAGCTATCAGGTAACAAAAAAATGAAAAGGTCAAAAGGCAACCAAAATATTAAATATTTTATATCCCTGAAAAGCGCCAGCATGGTGTAGTGGTCTGAGTATTGGGCTACAACTCTGGAGGTCAGGGTTTGAGTCTGCACTCAGCTATGAAAATCTACTAGATGACATTGGGAAAGTTACACACTCTCAACCTCAAAAGAAGGCAAAAGCAAATTCTGAACAAATCTTTCCCAAAGAAATGTTTAATTTAGGGTCAGAAATAATCTGAAGGTGCACAACTATCCCTGAAAAATGAACTAAAAGTTGACCATAAAAGCTTAACCCCAACCATTAAAAATAAAGAATATACTTCTCTGCTATTATCATATTAATATATTAAATACGAAGAAAGCTATCAGCCTGATTCACTATGATTTATATGGAGCATGAGACAGAATACTTGGATTTAAAATAACTTACATTTGAACCTCCTCATTTTTGGTTTTGACTTTTGTGGATTTGATTATTCATAGAATTTAATTAAAAAATATATTATTTCTAGGAATCTCTAGGTCCTCCAGTGCAATTCTATTGACATCTTCTGTCACCTGTACTCGAGGACCTAGGACAATCAATAAATTAGAGATCTAACACCTCTTTAGGAATCTCTAATCCTTCAGTAAAATTTTTATGATTAACTTCTTTTCAAGTCTCTAATTCTGTACTGTTTAATCATATTTGAACCTTTGGCATAAATTTGGCATCGTACTTCTGTACTACTCCCCAGTTGCCCTGCCAAATGTGACAGATTAAGTGATCTCAAGCATAGTATTAAAGGGTAGAGTACAATTTGTGGCATCTGAGAATTTTTTAGCTGACATGGTTTTCCCAACTAGGTTGGATAGTGATATGAAAGGAGTAGGTAATTCAACATAAGACAATAATAAGATAACAGAGATCAAAATAAATATCTAACCAATCTGATTATCTCATCCCACAATCATGCACCAAACTATGGAAAGATAACAAGTAGAAATTGAGCAGCAGCAATGTTCGATTCATATTCCATGTCATTGCTTTAATACTGAGGGTAATACCAAGCTGTCATGATCTGTAGAAACGCTGATTTCTTTCTTTGTTGTGGTTATTTTTGTTCAGTACAGAAGTTTGAAAATATACAATTAATCCATTATATCCATGTTTTAATGTGCTTATAGCTCTGAACAACTACAGTTGATGCTTAATATAGCATACTTCATGCTATTATATCACAAGGTACCCCCTCCCCCTCTTAGGTCTCACACATTGGCTATAAAATCTCAATGTCTGACCATCTCCTGTTCTAGTGACCAGGTTCTACACATTCATCATGGAACTTGTGAATGTTACAGAACCTACTCAGTTGGGTGGGTGGTGATGGGAACAACAAATAAAGTGATTAAAATTCCATCTTCCATTGTGGCTGTTTTAATTCCTTGACCATACAGAACACATTCATATAACTAATCCAACAGTCTATGATTTGAGCTGCTTTTAAAACTATTGGCTGTACTTGTGTTTTTTGTGTTCTCCAAGTGATTTACCAATTGATCACTGGATTTATTTCTCTTTCAGTGGCAGCCTTCTTCAAAATGGATAGGCGTTCTCTAGAATGTCTCTTAAATATGCCATTCCTTAATCATATGCTGAATAGTAAATAAGATAAATGTCACTTGACACATTGAAAATGTAGTCTGCAGCTGGACTCAGCTTATTGAGTTATCTGTTCTGCATACACTTTGGGTTACTGCTTTGTTCTGACACAATTGTTAGGCTGATCTATGTTACTCTGATATTGTAAAGATGGCGTTGACATCAACTATGGCCAACCTTTATAGAATGGGAGCTGCAAATACATGCAGTAGATGCTCACCTTAGATGTACAGAGCAATTTTGTGGCTTCCATAATTTAGCTGGATGTTTTGTGACTAGATTTTATTGAAAAAAGGAAGGACTTACAAAATTAATGTCCAACTACTCTGGGGTAGAGCCAAACCTTTCCTTCTGGCTATTACTCCAAAAGATCCAAGATCCACTGGAAAAAGCAGACAGATACCTTAGAATATATACATATGCCACATGTTTAAATCCCATAAAAAGTGGAACTTTTTATTTACAGGCATCCACAAGACTAATCTGAGATTACAAAAATTTATTGTTCGTGCAGATATTCATTACCCCCCCCCCCCCTTGAAGAGACATTACAATATACATTTGATATGGTATGTTTGACATCCGCAGAAAATTCCTT
Source organism: Anolis sagrei (assembly GCF_037176765.1). Taxonomy (NCBI): domain Eukaryota; kingdom Metazoa; phylum Chordata; class Lepidosauria; order Squamata; family Anolidae; genus Anolis; species Anolis sagrei. The sequence continues at coordinate 35,315,174 of NC_090021.1, forward strand.
ACTTACCTACAATACAACTTTTTATTTTGGAAAATGAATATTTGTGGTGATCACTCATGACTCTCAATGAGATGGCATGTGTCAGTGGCATAGCCAGAGACTGACTGCATGCATTTTCTGATGCATGCCTCTTGATCTAACTAGTATATCCCAAGGAAGCATGACTGTGGCTCTCATTAACCTAAAGTTAAGAGAAGGTGTGCAGGTGCAACTAAAGTATTGAATTCACCCTTTGGTTCTTTTTGCCATTCAATTACTGATGTTATTAACCTCTTCTGCACACCTTATGGTTACATTAATAGATCACAAGGCATTTGTGTTGCTTCACCTACTCAACATTACCTACATAAACTAATACATTGTATAGAATGCCATCTTTCTTTTAGGTGAGCCCTATGGATAAGTCAAGTCCAGGAGCTCTTCTTATTTGCTTTTTCACAAACTCTTTATAAGTTGATGTCTATAAAAGGAAAAGTACTCTGTGTCCCTTGGAAGGGAGGAGAGATGAAGTGAAAGCAGTAATGCAGAGAAAGCAACATGAAGACTGTGAAGCTTTTTTATTATTAAAAATAGGGAAAGGTCAGTACCCTTTCTTGAAAAAAATACTATGAGAGCTTGTAAATATTATTTCACACAGCCCTTCCTTTATTGAATTCAGTCTGAAAAAAGTGACGAAAGAGTTTCACTTTCACTCACCAGACCTGCTTGAGATACTTTCAGGTCAACATTGAAAGAGTTGAAAAAAAGCAGACACTTATCACCCCACTAGCCTACAACCTTAAATTAAAATGGAGTCTAAATAGCTGGAGTTAACAATGTTAAAATTAACTGGTCTAGTGCAAGTCTGAAGTTAACCAAACAGAGCCATGATTTACACTAGTGTAACTGACATGACATCTGAACACTGGATTTTAGACATATTTTTAACTAGATATATATAAGGAGATTGGAGCTCTTTAGTCATGCTGCTTTTGTTGAACTTTGGTTCCATCAATCTCAATAAACAAGGATGTAATTATTGCAAAGAAATATAGGCCTGGCAGAAATATCATCAACTCAACATCCATTCCTTTTAGAGTATGTGAACAGAGAATCTTTACATTCAAAATACTAAACTGAGAGTTTAGAATTCTGTTAATCAAATTATTGTAAATTTTAGAACTGAGAAGGCCTATCCTTCAGACTTGATCCATCTGACAGAATGTATCCTATAAAACATATTTCATATATTCATGTATGTTGACCCATGTATAAATCAAGGACAGGTTTGGGGGCCTAAATTGTGAATTTTGATATAACCTGTTAAAGTTGAGGGTCCTTCCACACAGAGGGTAAAGCACCAATGCTACCCCAAGGGCCAGTCACCATTTCCCCATCCCAATATCGCAAAAGGCCAGAAGTGGGGCCATGGCAAGGAGAGTGGGGAGGGTGAGTGCTTCTTTTAGGTTCTCACACAATGGACCTAGCTCTTGCCTTTCACCTTTTTACTCTGAAAAGGGGGGGGGGGGAATCCTTCTTTGATAAGAGCTATGATACTTATATTGACATGTGATATGTCAATCCAAGGTTTTGGGTTTGGTTTCTTAGACTTATACATGAGTATATGGGGAACTTGTGTTTCTACTAAGAAACAGAGCCAGATATATTAAAGTAATTTCATAGAATCATAGAATCAATTTAGGAGAGAGGGGTCCTTAAAAAGCCTAAAAAAGGAAAGGGAGGTCTTAATAAAACTGGCAACTGAACACAGAAAGGCTTTAAAATCTCCCACTATGAAGTAACAGTATCTGGGCTATAGATATGTTTGCCAAAAGTATCTATAGCACAGATAATTAGGTTAGTGCAGCAAACTAGCCACATGCTTTGATGTGCACATGCAGTTGGTATACTAACCTTTCTTTCACCTGGTAGGTTAAGCTCATCATAGCTTCACACATACTTGCAGGCTCATGACCTATACCCTGTCCTCATTAACACATCATTTATGGCAGACAACCATGTCAGAATCAATATTCAGAGGTCCTTACAGCTGAATACAGACTTCTCAGTACACGTACTATCAAATAATATCAGAAGTGCTTTCTATTTTATATATGAATCTTACTAAAATTGTAAAGTAATGTCTCTGTCTAAGAGACATTAAACAATTCTGTACAAAAAAAGTTTCATCCACAAAATCTGCAACAAAGCAAGCAAAATATCCCTAAATACTTGCAAATGCAATAAGATAACAAATAAGAACATGTTGCTGATTTCAGAAGAAAGCTTTTAGCTCTAGCTGTACAAGCATCAAGCTTACATATCCCAGTGCCCTCTAGATGTTCTCAACTTCAATTACCATGGGCCTCCACCACTGGAAATCTTACCAGATGCTTGCTGACAAGGAGGATAGACCAAAACAGTAATGGGACATGGAAGGCCTCATCACACATTGCATTTTCTATTGTGGAATTATGTCTTTACTCCTCTGAGCCATACATGTTCTGTTATTCCATGTACAATAAGTCCCTGAATTAGAGAACATAAGATCTGCACACAAGTCTGAACACATGAACGCAGTCATTTTCTTTTTCTTGATTTGTTTTATCCAGAGCTACAATGGTGGATGTGAATAGCAATTATATAAGAAACCCAGGATGGAGATAGCGTGTTATAATTCCACCCCATCCAACAGAGTTGAATTAAGTTTGAAAGAGGAACCACCAATTGTGGTATTGCATTCAACTTACTTTCATTTCTGGTGAACAAAAGTTTGTTTGTCTAAAATCTGCAATACCTAATTTAAAATAAGTGTGAGTATGACAAAGGAAATTTCCAAACACGCTATCAGACATTACTCTTCTCTCAAACTACCATCACAACACACTAAAAAGGCTATGGCCCCTTTCCTTCCACATCTATTTAATGTCACAGAATGCATGTACACTGCATAAGCAGACCAAAGGGTTGCTAGGGGCAGCAGTATTTTAGGGATAAGAAGTATTTTAGGGATAAGCAGTAAAGGATGGAAAATGTCTCCCCGGGATCCCTTGCAGTGCCGCAGAGGATGCGAGCGTGCCATTCTCAGATCACGTGCTTCTGTGACATTGCGCTATTGCAAGCTGGAAGAATCTCTACAGCTGTCCAAGCAGCTGATCCTCCAATCAAGCAAATAATGCGGCAAGATTACAAAATAAAAGGCTACGACAGCCCAACTCCTTCCTACTTCTAGAACATTCTGAAGGCATATGAGTCATCTTGGCACCAAAGAGCTCTTTGAAAATTAAATCTGTTTTCAGATGTCTGAAATGGAGTCGTTTTTGCTGAGGGAAAAAATAGCTTGTCAAACCTCTCTCAAGATTTGGAAACTCTAGAGTAACAAACATATAATCTCATTGTTATATATATATTGTTTCAAGGTGCTCGGAATACTAATTTCTAGTGCAATTGTTAAATTCATTATCATTTCCACTTCAATTCAATATCGCATTGCAACCTAAAGCCAACATCCAAACATCTTCATCCCAACTAGAATAGGCTCTAACTCTAACTAAGACTAACAAAAATATGAGTTCATCCTTCTTTAACTGGCAGTCTACCCTGGAAGAAAGAAACAGTTTCTAAATTACATAATTGGAGCTTGATAAAATTATGTGATCTCCCAAGAAATGTAGATGAATTTGAGCCACAAAGCAGTGAGCATCATCTCGTAAACATACAGATAAATTCTGGCCTTCTTGAGCCCCTTATATTTTATAATATGGGTCAAGCTAATTGTGGAATTTGAGTATTTGGATCTGAGTTGGAATCTAAAGGGAAATTGAATTTTTATTTGATATTATGAAAAACTGTTGTCTAGACCTCCTCCACACTCACCTTAAAGCTAGAAAACAGGAAAACAGCTTCCCAATTAGATACAATTGCATATCACACTTCATGCAACTGCCACTTACCACTTCACCACACAGGGCTTGGGCTCCATCCTACAATGCTTCCAGGACAGAGCCAGGATGGAGCACATCACATGATGCAGGGCTACTTCTGACAGGGCTCCATTCTGGAAGCGTCCTATGATGGAGCCCTTAGAACACAGGTGGCTACTTGTGGTCTCATCAGGTAAGGTGGGGACAGTGCACTACTGGGGGGAGCCAGGCACTGATGGTTCCCCCTGTGTGATGGGAAAGAGGAGATGGAAGGAGCTAAACACAAGTTTTGCCCACTGCCTGATGGTGCCCAATGGATTTCCCCGCTGTCCCCTGGCTTAAAGAACCCCATGTGATGAGGTTATTAGATTAGAAAGAGGAATGATAATTCACTCTTAACAAGCATAGTCTATTAAAAATATGTTTCAACTTTAACATAATGAATCCAAAACACAGGGTTTTAGTCCCAAATTGCAGGTTTTCCTAGCTCTGGAAAATAATGGAAAAGCATTTTGCAATAGAAGCAGCAGATATTAGACCTCCTTTCTGAAAGGAGGAACAACCATTTTGAACTGGTTCCAGGTAACCTAATTTGGCTTCAAGCTTGAGTGGGGATTTGGAGCAGAACTTCCACAGTCCAGCTTCACAGACTCTTTAACAACTATATTGCACCTAGTTACAGTGATATTTACCTTTATGTGGCCTATTGAGAAATATCAATCAGAAAAATATATATCCTGGTACACAGACAAAGAAGTGTTGTCCAGTATGAAGATGTCATAAATTTCAGTGCCCTTGAAATGCAGTTGTCCCTTTTCTAATCAGAAATATTATCTTGAATTTAATACTAAGTATTACATACTAAGGTCAAAAACTGCTATTCAGGTGATTCAATGAAAATACATTTTGTACGGGCGTCTGAATATGTAAATCTTGAAAGCTTCAGCAGAGCCCTAAACCACCCTGAAAGGTCACAGGTCTAAAGATTTACATTTTTTCAGAAACATGTATTTAAAAAGTACATGGAGGTGAAATGAGCCGTGTTTGTGTTTAAGGCTTGTTCACATATGATTTTTGCCAGGAATTGTTTACTTCTTTATGAACAGCATTTCAAATGTAGTTAAATGAAATAAAACAAAGCTTCATAGGTGACAAAGGAACCAACTGTAGAAAAATCTGCTTTTAAACCCACAAAGCTATGGTACGCCAAGTTGCCTAAACTTCTTCACACATGCAAAACTCAAAATTTAATTTTCTGCAAGATTACCCACAATAATTACAAAGTTTCCGTAATTCATCCTTAAAAAGCTCAGAATGATACAATCCATAAGAATTGATCTTTTATCTTTTGCTTTCCTGTATAGTGTGCATGTATCCATATCATGCGTAACATGATTCATCAGTTGGATGCAGGCAATATCTTAGACTAATTTCTATACCCATTAAAATTACTATTAGAAACACAGTAAATAATGCAGTGAATAGACATGTTGCTCTAGGGGCTCTCAGAAGATAAAGAAAATAATGAATCTGCTCATCAGTGTTTATTTTGTAAAACTCATGAAACACAATCCAGTTGTTAATCCCTAATAGAGGAGACCCATAATAAAAGCTGACTTATGTTGAGTAAAGAGGCTACTCTAATTGGAACAAACAACTGGATTTAGGACAGAGATATTATTAAAGCAATATTATTTCAGTTGTTAGTCAGTAGTAATCTGTTCATTCATATATTCAGTTCAGCATCTCATTGCAACCTAGAGCCAAAAATCCAAATATTAATCTCCACTAGAGTAGATTCCAATTGCCAAGGGTATTGTAGAACTAGTTTGTAACTCTGTATATAAAGATCTCTCATGGTGTTTTTGGAGGGCTGGTGGCTACACTGAGTAATTCAAGTGATACCCCTGATGGAACCAAGATCACAATAAATACTATCACAATGAAAAATAATGTCTGATTTTCCAGACATTCACACACTGAAGTGGATTTACTTCCAATAATATGGCACCTTTAACATTACATTTATATTGTAATTTACAACTGTTCAATTATTTGATCAGTGCAAAATAAGCTGCATTGAACTTAACAATACTTATTTGTTTTGTTATTGATTTGTTGCATTTATGATCTGTGTTTCTTCAATGGATTCAAGGCATCATAGGGAGGAGGGAGCAAGCTTGTTTTCTGATGCCCTGGAGACTAGGACACGGAACAACGGTTTCAAACTACAGGAAAGAAGATTCCATCTGAACATTGGGAAGAACTTCCTAATTGTGAGAGCTGTTCAGCAGTGGAACTCTCTGCCCCGGAATGTGGTAGAGGCTCCTTCTTTAGAGGCTTTTAAACAGAGGCTGTATGGCCATTGGGGTGCTGTGAATGCAATTTTCCTGTTTCCTGGCAGGGGGTTGGACTAGATGGCCCACAAGGTCACTTTCAACTCTATGATTCTATATATGATTCCTTTCCCCCTACACCATTATGCTCATGTCAATTGCGTCATCAGGTTGAGAAAAAGTGATGGCCCAATATTACCCAGTGAATTTCATATAAATCCCATTACAAATTCTAATTATTATATATTACTGGTTTACTTCCATGTCAAGTCTGTCAAGTCTGTATTTCCTTAATTGTATAGAAGGTCTATTATTTATATTTGTTAAATGAATCACCAACTCACAAGAGAGAATGAAACAAACTAGTTGGTGACATATCTAAAAGCCAAACAACAACATGCTTTACAGTCATCTTTGTTTATCTGCTTACACTGATCAGGAAATGATGTCACTCAGTAGTGTACTATACTGTGGGAAATGTGTGTTCTGGATCACTATGTAATTTTTAATTTAGTGTTTCTTCAATTCTAATACATGAAATTTTTAAGTGGGACTTGCCCATATTGACAATAGCAAACTTAACTGAAGGAGTGGCTTTTAAAAATTTAATTAAATGGTTCACTGATTATTTTCAAACAGCAGAGCCTTCAGTTATTAGTAGAAGATTGGAGGAAAACAAGAAAAATGGAAGATAGGAAGATACTAGCTAAATGCAGCAGGTAAATATTTGAAGGAAAAAGTTATATCTATCTATCTTTCAGAAAACCTTGTATGCTAACGCATATGATATGTGGAGAAGGTAAGTTATTGGTAAACATATAGGTGTGAATAAAGATAATAAAAAAGAAGAGAAAAATGTAAGATACAGCACAGCATAGTTTCACAAAGGACTGGAGTGGACATTATGGCATATCAGCTCTCCAAAGGACAAAGGCTACAAAAGTAGAAAAAGTATTTCAGTGATAGTAGGAAAAAAATGCTGTAGTGCTGAATTGTACTCCACTGGAAGAATGAATGAATTTTGGAATGGCTCAGACAATGTTTTTGGACAAGATTAACAGTGAAGGCAATGGTTTTTATATTATTTTAAAGCTCTTTGTGTGGTTTTTAATTTTGTTTTAAATGTTTTTTAAGTGTATATTGTTAAGGCATTGAATGGCTGGCTGTAAGCCGCCTTGAGACACCTTCAGGTTTGAGAAAAGGGGGATAGAAATATCATAAATAAATAAATAAATAAATAAATAAATAAATAAGGGTTTGAATCCCAATTGAACCACGGAAACCCATTTAATGACTTCAGACAAGTCACACTCTCAGGTTGCTGATTAACTTCTTTAAACTGGATTATATGAGTCTTCATGGCCATATAATCCAGTTCAATGCAGTTAATTTGTATTCAGAAACTGGATTAATGGCAGTGTAGATGGGCCCTCAGTTTTAGAGGAAGGTAATGGCAAGTCCCCATCTGAACACATCTTGCCAATAAAAACCTGTATTAGGTTTGACTCAGGGATTATCTACATATACCAGGGCTTAAACTTTTTCCATTCATGACTCCTTTTTGCCTATGAAGTTTTTATGTGATCCCAGGTATATATGGTAAGTATATAAAACAGATATAAAAATTCAACGTTTACTGATAATAAATTAGCATTTGCAAGACTTGCTAAACAGGCTAACTTTCATGTTGGTAGAATACAGCTGAAGTATTTTCTGCAGAATTCACTGTCAACACTGCATGCTGTTGCTAACCGTTTGTGTAAATTGGTGGCATTTAGAAATCTTTCACTGTTTCCAAATTTTTCACAACCCCAACATGGAGCTAAGGGGACACCATTTGAGGTCAGGACCTACAGTTTAAGATGCAGTGATTTATTATTGTAGAATTAATGCAGTTCAATACCAATTAATACTATGGGATCATGTGAGTTGTAGTTTGGTGAAACAGCAGCACTCTTTGGCAGTAGAACCCTGCGGCACTCCACTCATCGCTTCTTTCCAGGATGAAGAGGAAGCATTGGTGAGCACCCTTTGGGTTAGTTCACTTAATCAATCACAGATCCACCTAACCATAGTTTTGCCTAGCTCACATTTGACTAGTTTGTTTGCCAGAAGATCATGGGGGATCTTGTCAAAGGCCTTGCTGAAATCCAGATATGCTTCATCAACAGTGTTCCCTGCATCTCCCAAGCTTGTAACTCTATTGAAAAAAAGAGATCAGATTAGTCTGGCATGGCTTGTTTTTGATGAATCCATGTTGACTATTAGCGATGATCGCATTCCTTTCTAGGTGTTTGCAGACTACTTCCTTAATGATCTTTTCCAGAATCTTGCCTGGTATAGATGTGAGGCTGACCGGACGGTAATTCTTTGGGTCATAATGTTATTGCTGTTGGTTTTGATGCCTGTTTTATATTTTGAATGTTGTTTATTTTGCTTTAAATTGCTGTTGATGCCTTTTGATGTGCTATGTTTTAACTCTGATATTTGGGCTTGCCCTATGTAAGCCGCTCTGAGTAACTTCGGAGAGAAGGAGGCGAGGTATAAAAATAAAGTTATTATTATTATTATTATTATTATTATTATTATTATTCCCTTCTTGAAGGTAGGGACCACATTTGCCCTCCTCCAATCTGCTGGAACTTGTCCCATTCTCCAAGAACTCTCAAAGATTATTGCCAGTGGTTCCAAAATGACTTCCACTACTTCCTCCAATACTCTTGGAATGTAGTTGATTTACAAGAATGCTTCACAATTTCTTGTGAAGCATTATCCATACTGCTTTGTGCATATATCTTTGCGTTCATAAGCCTTAGAAACTTTTTAAAATGGTGCAGATGGTTGTTCTATTTTGCCAAATCAACTCTCAATGTTAGAAACAGAATATTAGGCTGGATCATAATCAATTGATCTAGTCTAGTACAGTTCCAATGGTAAATTGGCATATACTAAAAACATTTCTAGGGCATTATATTCAGCCCTTAGTGGATTCTGTGTAACTATGAACTTTATAGAGATGCACCATTTAAATGAAGCCTTGGAAAAACAGAGCACTTTTCCTTTAATCGTGAGCAGCACACACTGATACTGTATCACATGACCCCAACGATAATTTCTATTAAAATCATTTCATGTCTGGTTGCCTCTGCTATCCTGCTCATTTGTATTGTTTACAACAAGTCATTGCACTCAGCAGTTAGTAGTGGCTGAATCCATGGTTACCAGTTTTTACATTCACTAGTTAAATGGAATGCAGTTCTTCTGTGGGTTTCATGGAGAAAGCACTTAAGGAACCACAATTCAGCTATCAATCAGGCCAACCTGGCAGAAATTAATCTTATAAATAAAGGTATTGTTTCATATTAAAATTTAATACATTGGGAACTCAAAGGCATTTTAAATTAGTTGTAGCTGCAGAAAATATATGTTGTGATCTGGCACCCTTGATCCTGAACACATTTACTTGGAAACTGTCCCCACCAGTTTACATGAAGCTTATTTCTGAGTAAACAAAGTTAGGATTTACTTTATGGGCCATTTTGTCTCCATTCCTTCTGCAGATTTTTTGAAGCTTTCCAGAATAATAAAACTATGCTTTGCTTTTAAGTTCTATTTTCCCCATATCTTAAAATATTAAAACAAAAACTATGATGTGTCTAGAATATCAATAAAGATTGCTTAGGATTGCTTTAATGGGACTGCAGTGCAAGCAAAGAAAACTTAGGCAAGATAGTAAAATATAAAACAGACAGAACTGGGTAGAATTCAATTAAGGCCAAAGTATGCTTTACCAGTAAATTAAGATTGCAAACTCATACGTTTCAGTGTTAATTAAGGTAGATATCAATAGATTGTATTTGCCTCATTATTTCCTGTTTGTCTAGGTGGCTTGTGGAAAAAAATCTCTGTTTGTTTACAAGGTAGATAAACACACATTTTAAATCCTCAAAATAAAATTAAAGAACAATCAAAGAAGTTCCTTATACTGTCTGTAATGTCTGTCTCACCAGCCATGAGAAAACAATGAAGAGTTAAGTCAAACATTTTACTAGCTCATCTACTGCAAAGTCACTGTATCAGAAGCCTCAATTGATTTGTTTCCTCAGAACGAATTGAAAATGAATGTAACTGAACAGGGGACAGGGAAGGGGGAAGAGAAATCCCTATCACACCACTAATCGGATATTGTATAATAGTTGATTGCAGGTTTGCGCTGTGCTATATCATTGCCTAAATCATACGTACTTACACGTTCTCGGCTCTTCCAAGAGTTGGGTGCAGTTTCAAGGACAAATGTCTTAAGGATGCTTTTTCTATCATGCAGCAATGATCTTGGCTCTGATCTGATTACATGAGCAAAGTCCTAAATCTGACTATATTTTTTTAAGAAAAGAAAAAAAAGAGGAAACTTCCTGTGTATAGAAGAAATCTTGGGGAAAAGGTCTCTCAGGCTGAGAAAAGGCTGCTTAAAATGTGATGCTTGATTTGCTCCCTAGTTGTAGCAGCTGATGCCTGTTTGCAGCCCTGCAGAAAGAAGCCTTTAACTGAAAAACCAATGGCATCACATTTCAGCAAAGCTTACACTGAAAAGCAATCTTCGACAAACTTCACAAAATTCCAATATGCAAGGAAACTGTTTACAAATGTGGTTGCTAATTTGGTTTTATTAATAGGTGACCAATGCCTCACAGTTCTTAGGTGTTACTAAGAATAAGAAATGCCATATAGCTCGCAAGACTATCAAGATGCAAATAGAAAACAAGGGCTTTGTGATTTAAATCAATAGGGTGCATATGTCAGATTCTGCTTCACATGTGATTCATTAGTGTGATTCCATCTGAACATTAAGAAGACTTTTCTGACAGTAAAAGCTGTTCAGCAGTGGAACACTGCCTCGCAGTGTGGTAGAGGCTCCTTCTTTGGAGGCTTTTAAACAGAGGTTGGATGGCCATCTGTTGGGGGTGCTTTGTGATTTTCCTGCATGGCAGGGGGTTTACTGGATGGACCATGTGGTCACTTCCAACTCTATGATTGTATGATCTGTAAGAAACTACCAAAGTGTTCAACCCTAACCTAAAAAAAGGTTCAGGACCTTGAATAGTTCCCTTAAGAAAGAGTACATGTGTTAAACGCAAGGCCTGTGGTCCAGATCCAGCCTGCCAAATTATTTTATGTGCCTCAAAACCATTTCAATTCCAGAGCAACATAGTTATATTTATACAGTCTGATAATTACAACCATTCCTTTGAGGATAACCATAATGTTGATGTGGCCTTCAGTGAAAATAAGTTTGACAGCCCCTGCTTTAGAGTTTGGATTAAAATTTAGAATTTTATAAACCTGTCAAGAGAGCTACCAGCTGGCTATTGCCATAAACACATACATAAATGCATACATTAAAGATTGACCAACATCCTATGCTACGGTTCATTTTAACCATGCTAACCATGATACTTTTTATATACACCAATATTGTAACACCATAATATCAAAACTGCAGCTATGGGAAGCCTAGTACTGTCAGCACAATTCAGCAACAAAAAAAAACTCTTTTGTCACTGCAACTAAAAGGGTATTATATACAAGATATAATGGAATAACACAATTCCTCAGCTACCATCCATCACTTATACAAGTGTGTTTGGTGAAGGATCTGGCTGTTTCCACAGATATATAAACCCAATTTTCCTAGTTTCCAACAGACCTCACAAGCTCTGAGGATGCCTGTTATAGATGCAGGTGAAACGTCAGGAGAGAAACCTTCTCAAACATAGCCATACAGCCTGAAAAACTCACAGCAAGCCAGTGTTTCCACTTGATTTGCCTTACTCCATTGCCATAAAGTATATTTCTCAAATCCAGTATTGGGACGTCTTTGACGGACGGAGACTACTTGAGTGCATGTGGGACAAGTAAGCCTTTACCCCAGCAAGTGGGAAATGGAGAAGAGGTTGAGAGAGGAAGCCCATGTGAGAAGGTCTATTAGGGAGATCTATTAGCCTGGCAGAAGTCCAGTGCTTGGAAACATTATTGGACTATGGCTCCATAAAGCTCCACAGCCAAATTTTGAGAGTTGTGCTCCAAAACAAAGTTTGCAAGCTCTGCTACCATCACCACCACCAATTTCTAACTGTTTTATGAGCAAAGTTCTAAAACAAAGTAACTAAAACAAACAAAACTTGGAGAAATAGTTGAAGAAGCATGAATGACATTCTGAATTCACCCATAACAGAGCAATGGTAGAATCCATAGTGGCTCTGGGATCAAAATAATCACCCCGGCACTGTTTTCATATGGATGGCTACACTATGCCATCATATTCATGCTTCTTAACAATAACTTTTGAAGTTGTGGGCCAAAATGGGATAGAGCTGTGGGTAACATATAATTCACAAATTCTTTTCCTCAACCACATATTCCCCAGATGTTTTGAACCATAACATGTCTCAGATTCAGCAATCTTGGCAATAATTAGCAATAATGAGAATTACAATCCAAATCCTGTGGAAAGCATTAGGTTGGAGAAGGTTTGCCTTTCAGATACCTTGTCTCAGGATTCCAGACACAAACCTCTAATGGCAACACCTTCTCTATTCAAATAATTGATATGCAGAGACAGAGCACCTCATATGTGTAAAAAAACAAAAACAGGACATCCATGCTAGGGATGTCACTGTTTTCCATTCTCTTGCTTGCGGCTTGTGAACACTCCATGGCACTCCTGCCATAGTCACCATGAACCAAACATTCATGAATACCTTTCCTTGATAGGAGCATGGTCCAGATAGATACATCAGAAAAAACAATACACCGTATATACTCAAGTATAAGCTGACCCAAATATAAGCCGAAGCACCTAATTTTACCACAAAAAAACTGGGGGTGGGAAATGCAGCAGCTACTGATCAATTTAAAAATAAAAATAGATACCAATAAAATTATATTCATTGAGGCATCAATACGTTAAATGTTTTTGAATATTTACATAAAACTGTAATTTAAGATAAGACTGTCTAATTCTGATTAAGCCATTATTCTAACCTTCAATGTAAATGTGCTTATGTATCCTTCCAATAATAATAAAGTAAAATAAGTGTAATAATAATAATAATAATAATAATAATAGTGTAAAATAATGGAAATGTAATAATTATAGAGTAAAATTATAACTGTAATAAAAATAATAATAGAGTAAAATAATGTAAATGGAGTAAAATAAAGCTACACTGGCATTGTTGGTTGAGGTTCTTAAGAGCAAGAAAGTGCATTGGCTTCTTAAATGTTTGAATAACTGGCTTATCATTATCTGGCTTATCAACATCATTATGGCTTATGGGATTGGTGCAATGTTAATTATGTTTTACAACGCTTACATGTATAATGTTAATGATTTTAATTCTTATTTATATGTCATTGATTTTTAGTTGATTATGTTGTGTATTGTTTTTTGTATGTATATTGTGGCATTGCATTTTGCCAAACTGTAAGCTGCTCTGAGTCCCCATTGGGATGAGATAGAGCGGGATAGAAATATAGTAAATAAATAAATAAATGATGTTGGAAGTGTAGCTTTCCTGATTTACCTATTTGTTACCTCTTCTGTTCTAGGCTGAGTAAGGGTAAAATATGGTGGGTAGTAACATATCTGTACTCACTTCATAATTTGTGTGTGAGGTAGTTTGGTAAGAAATAACATACATGATTAATTGTGTCATCATAGTTTACACTCCTGACACTTGAAATACTTTTGTTTCTGACTATGACGAGAGTGATGATGAATATTTCTGTTATTCAACACCCTTCTCTCCCCACCCAGCATTCCTGGCTATTCTAGCTGGCAATGTACTGCATGCTATTTCTTCAATATTGTGAACTTTGTTCTAAAGGGCAGAAACTAAAACTGACAGTACAGCAAAGGGCATGCCCTGGAATTCAGGCAGGAAAGCAATTAAGATCCTAGGAATAGATCACACATACAGATATACAAATCTCTGGATGCAGAGCCATATTTCAGAGGGTTGAGCACTTTACGTTATGTAACTAAATAAAGAACTTCTCTATTGCTTTTCATGTTCCTTAAAAGTAAAACTGAAACACATGACCAGAATGCTGTAAAACAGAAGCCAAGGTCTGTTTAAGTCTGGGCGGGGTGCCGTTGTGGTCTTGTATCATGTAATTTCTGTTTTTTAACCATTTGTTTGCCGCTTCGAGTCCCACCCATGGGAGAAAAGCGGGATAAAAATAAATAATAATACTAATCCGCACTCATGACTCCTAGAACACCCCACTTTCTTCCACAACAATGCATCCTAATGCAACCATCCTGAGATGGTTTTTAAGCAACTTTTAATGTTAAGATAAGTGATTTTAATGTTTGTATATATTTATGGTTTTATGTCCCGGCACTGAATACTTGCCATATATATGTTGTGCTTTGCCCTGAGTCCCCTGCAGAGTGAGAAGGGTGGAATATAAATGTTTTAAATAAAATAATTAATAAATAATCCTAGGGAATGGAGCTGATACTTCCTGGCAGAGAATGATATAGTATGTGTCCTTACATAAGAGGAAGAAGATTATTCTAAAATGCCAGGTACAAGACAGATTTCAGACTATGTATTGTCGAAGGTTTTCGTGGCCGGAATCACTGGGTTGTTGTAGGTTTTTGGGGCTAGAAATGTTCTAGAAATATTCTCTCCTGATGTTTCGCCTTTATCTATGGCAGGCATCCTCACAATCTCTGATGTAGATGTAGGTAAAACGTTAGGAGAGAATACTTCTAGAACTTGGACATACAGTCCGAAAAACCTACAACAACCCTGATTGCAGACTGTTACTGCCCCACATTTAAGTTGTATGACCTTGATCAAGTTGTACTTACTATTCCCTTCTCCATTTTGCAAGGGACTTTTCTATCCTGAATGTTTGTTTCAAATGAATGTTTTATTTGTGTTACAAAAACTAGAATTTGGGTTTGATCTGCAGGAGGCAGTAGCCTTCTTACTCTCGTTCTCTCTCAATGTTTTATAGCCTCTGTAACACAGATGTTCCCACCTGTCTTCCCTGAACATATTGACGGGACACACAGTGTTAACATGTTGAAAATTATACCACCCTGGAAAAAGACAATATCCTTCTGCATAAAACTTGTTTGTGGACACTGCAATCCTTTTGGACTTCTACCTAGCTCAGCACTATTTTAGCCTTTTGGCTGCTGAGTGGCCAGCTTTTGATAGCTATGCAGGGAGCAGCACCAGCAGAAGGATGGACTACAATGTCAGCACCGTGCTAGCTACTACTACCTAAGATCAGCGCCTTCAGGAACACTCCATTGCCACTTCTTCCTCTCAAAGGTAGGTACAAAGCTTTTTCTCTCTCAAAATGGAGAAATGGTTCTTAAATCACAGGAAGAAATAAAAAATAGACAAAAATATATCCTGGTTCCAGTACAGACAAATAAGAGAATGTTACAACATAGACAAGAAATTGGGATTTATAACTATAAATACAGTACTTTCTCGGACAAAGTAATGAGTACAGAGAAGAAATTAATAATGAAGTTATCTGGGAAATTACTGAAATGGGCAACTGATGAAGAATAAATTCAGGACTGTATGGTAAAATGGGCCGCAAATATTGGCCCTGTTATCTGTACAGGAAAACTACTTCAAATCCTACAATAAGATCAGAAGAATGGGGAAAGATTTGCAAGGCAATCGGGTTTCTCAGCTGTTAGACTGATATACCTCGATATCTCTTTGAACTATGTTTCAAAGTATGTTTCTCTTTGAACTGTTAGGAACAAAGATATGCCAATGGACAAAGTCATATATAGCAGAGTTTCAGAAGTATTATTTTCAGTTGCCCAAAACATCTACTCTCCCTTAAAACGTCTTAGTTTAAATCATGCTCTCAAGAGACAAAAATAAAGTAGTCTTTCTAAAAATAAAATAATTGATTTACTCACAAACTTCATGTATTCAGCATAAAGGTGTATTGCATTGCAATCCAGTTACAGATAGGATTTGAAGTAGTTTCTCTGTATAGATAACACAGGGCATCTTACTTATAATCAACACTCCAGGGGTCCTCAAACTAAGGCCCGGGGGCCGGATACGGCCCTCCAAGGTCATTTACCCGGCCCTCGCTCAGGGTCAACTTCAGTCTGAAATGACTTGAAAGCACACAATAACAACAACAACAACAACAACAACAACAATCCTATCTCATCAGCCAAAGCAGGCTCACACTTCCCATTGAAATACTAATAAGTTTAAATTTGCTAAAATTGTTCTTCATTTTAATTATTGTATTGTTTTAAGTGTTTTTTGCACTACAAATGAGATCTGTTTCATGTTTGGGTTTTCTTCAAATTATATTCTGGCCTTTCGACTGTTTGAGGGACTGTGACCCGGCACTCTGTTTAAAAAGTTTGAGGACCCCTGGTCTAAAGCATCTCTCTGTTCCAAGAGTCTAATAGAATGTCTAAAGCAATCTGTTTCTACTGGCATATGAAAGCCTACTGTTTCTACTGACTTCTATAAAGCATGCTGTTTCTAAAATGAAGTCTGAGACCTGAAGGCAGGCCCAGATCTGGTCACATGGTCTGCAGCCCCTCCCACAACATAGAGTTAAAGAAAAATGCATACCAATACACAGATATACAATACAGTAAGCAATCGGAATTATATAAATAACAAATAACTAGTGGAGGCTTGAAGAAGGTTACTAATTCCAACAGGAACACTCTATTTTTTAAGGAGTTAATTGAAGCAGGCTGAAATTTAAGATAAGAGCTATAATGCAAAGTACATGTATGAGGCCCACTGCATGAAGTTCAATGTTAATACTTTATTTTGCATTACAAAAACTCTACAATGAAAACTTAATTACATCATATTACATAAACTATTAGTTAGTACCAAGTTACAAATCATATGAAAACCTAATATATGGACATATTTAAACTCACCAGCAAGTTTAAATATGTTCATATATGTCAAGAAAAAAAAGCACATGTTGTACTTCATCATCAGAAATATATAAAATCAGCCCTCTGTATCCATGAATTCTATATCCACTGATTCAAGCATCTATGGCTTGATGTGTGTGTGTGTGTGTGTGTGTGTGTATGTGTGTGTGTATGTATGTATATATATATATATATATATATATATATATATATTCTCAAGCCATAGATGCTTAAATCGGTGGATATAGAATCCATGGATATAGAGGGCTGGTTTTATAGTCTCTTTTATTTTATATAAGGTTGCTTTCAGAATATATATATATATATATATTCCAAAAGCAACCTTGATTTTGTCGATTTATATAAAAGACACCATAAAAGACTTGAGCATCCATAGATTTTGGCATTCTTGGAGGGCGTTGAAACCAAATCCCAACAGATACTGAGGGTTCACTGTATTTCTTTAAACATATGGTAGAGTGATGTTTATTTATTTATTGGCTATATTTATATCCCACCTTTCTCAACCCCGAGAGGGACTCAAGTTGGCTTACAGAATAGGCAATAATTCAATGCCATAAAAACAATATACCTCCAATATACAATTAAATAAACATTTCAATTAAAAATTAAACAAGATTCAGAGGATTAAAACGTATAAAACATTACAGTTGCAACTATAAAATCACATTATCCACGATCATAGTCAGGCCATATTTTCTAAATTAATTTGGAAGGAATATCATCTACAAAGAAGAGAATAATAGTAACCTGGTAGATCTAATTCCTATTCTTGCCTCACCTTAACTAAGGTTTCCAAGCCAAATGGACCTAAGCCTAAGATGTATGGCTGTATACTATATTGATATTCCTCACTAACTATGAAATAAATTTTGAATGATTAAGTGGAATGGTTTATACAAATTGCGAGCTTCTGCTTTTCACTCATACAGAATAACTTGGAAAATATATACTGCATGTGTTTATTATAGTTACAGTTGCTATGAGCATCTATAACTCTCCAACAATTTCTTTGATTTATGTTCAAAAACATACAGGGCATGAAATGATGCCTGCAACCTTACATTTTCCTCAAGAACATTGTGGAGAACAGATACATTCAAAACATCATGTTAGATTCCTTGTTATGCCTCCTTTAAAAATAAATGTATGATAATCAATTACACATGCTTCAAAGCAACTGCCACTGGATTCTCCATCAGAAAAAAAAGATCCTTGAGAAAAATAGCACCATTGTCTTCTACATAGGGAGCATGTATATACGCTTCAATAACATATTCTTTATTTCCGCTACCAATAGAAACATCACACTGCACAATATGGTCCAGCCTCCACATGCACATCAAATAAACAAGTCATACAGAGAGTTTTCTGGATGGTATCTTCAAGTAATGAAGTATTAAGACAAAAGTGCATGATATATAGTAATTTTTGCTCATGCCTTTTATGATCAAGAATGATTTGATGATTAGGAAATGGTGCAGAATGCTACCTCAAAGGTTTACTTCTGTTTGTGAGACACAGAAGAGGCACACACAAAAAACAAACAAACTGCATAATGAATGGTTTCGGCCCAGCTTACCTGCCTGAACATATCTCCTGCTATGAACCATTGTGAAGTCTAAGATTGATGGAAGTGACCCTGCTCTCGGTCCCACCATTCTCGCAAATGCAACTGGTGGAGATGACAGACAGGGCCTTCTCAGTGGTGGCCCCTCGCCTGTCATACTCTCTACCCAGCGACATGAGATTGCCTGGAATGAAACTCAGAACTTGGCCATGGAACCGAGTGTTCCAACAGCAAAGGCAGCAATCTAGAATGAGACACAATTTATGTGAATGACAATGGACTGACCTGGTCTATGATTTCAAACCTGCATGTTTTAAACAATGTTTGAGTAATTTTTACAGCATTATCGAATTGTTTTAATTGCTTTTATCACTTATTACAATTGTTGACATTGAATGAATGCCTGTTGTGAAGCCGCCCTGAGTCCCCCTCTGGGGGTGAGAAGGACAAGATACAAATATGCGAAATAAATAAATAAATGTGCAAATTAGAAGCTTAGAGCAGTCTTTCAGAAATACTAAAACAGATCAGTCAAGACTGCATTGTTTTCCATATCCACTGACTCTTAAGTGTTTTTATCTGTTTTTAAAAGAACATTTTCATCTATAGTGCATCACCTAAAAGGTGCTGAGAGGCAATAAACAAATAAAGGTAATTAATAAATAATACAAACATCTAATGGTCAAAAGCTTGAGGCTGCAGAAAGTTGCTGAGCTCCAAAGGCCCATCATAGTGAAATGTTCATCACAGCTCCAAGGAATATCTAATACTGAGTGACCAAACAGATTTCCTGGGTGAGAATGTTCCACAAACCAGGCATCACTGTGGAAACCACTCAATCTGAGAATGATGGGACCTACATCAAGCCCTCACCATGCATTATGGTTATCACTTAAAATCAACCTTTCAAACCTGTCCATATAAAGGGTGAGGCAGCATAACTTCCTTTTTTAAAATGCGCGCCATTCAGTCGGTTGAAGACGCTAGTGGTCTTGTTCGAGAGGTGGGAGTACAAAGTTTTGTCCTGACACAGTTCAGTCGCCATCATGCGTTGGAACAGTGAGGAGTATGCTTTTGCCGTTGAGACCTACTTTTCAAACAGATTTGGAGTGGCTGGCCCACTCTCCAAATTTGGCCTCTTGTGATTTTTTTCTATGGGGTTTTTTTAAATCCCATGTTTATGTGAATCGTCCAAGGACCCTACAAGATTTGAAGACCAACATCCAGGAAGAAATTGCCCACATAATGTTGCTATGCTGGCAAGAGTCATGACAAACGCCAGAAATTGGTTTACTCAGTGTATGGAGAATGGAGAATGGGGGAAGTCACCTACCTAATTTGATCTTCAAAACTATGTAAAACAAAACTTTAGGTATGTGCCTACATTATAAAAAAATCTGATTCATACAATGGGTTTTATTAAGTTTTGAAAAAAGGAAGTTATGCTGCCTTACCCTGTATGTGTGGGATGAAAATGGGCACACATTTTTAAAGGTATAGGTATCTAGTTGTCCATTCCCAAAGACACTAACAAAAAAGTAAATATAATCAAATACAGAAATATATATAGTTGTGATTAAAAAGCAAATTAATAGCACCTCACCTAAATTTGTCCTGGACCCCAGAAGGATTCAGCCAATTTTCCTCCCTCTAAGTATCTCTTTCCCCACTTTCTATGTACGCACATACACACATATGTTTGTTGCCTCTCAGCAATACATACAAACTATGTACACACATATAGAATTATATATACAGGCATTCCCCAAGTTACAAACAAGATAGGTTCTTTAGGTTTGTTCTTAAGTTGAATTTGTATGTAAATCAGAACAAATGTTTTAAGTGTCACTCTACCTGTGTGTGTGTGCACGTGTGTGTGTGTTTTGGATAGCATATGGAAGGATTAACACCCCTGTGGGTTTGTGTTGTTTTTTGTGCCCATGTTCAAAAGATTTCATCTCACTTTCTGTCCCTGTAATGATTGAATTTTGAAAAAAAAAATGGCTTGTTGTGGAAAGAAGGATTGATGAGAAAGCTTCAGTGGAGACACCTTTTCTCCATGATAACTCTTTCAGAAGTTAATTTCTCTTTCAAAGAGTAGGTTTGTTTTGCTTCCTGTTGTCTTACCCCCATTTGTAACTATGAGTAGTTTGTAACTCAGGGACTGCCTGGATATATGTGTATGTGTATGTATGTGTATATGTGTGTGTGTGTGTGTATACACACAAACACACACACATGGGGATGATTACCAAACAGAACTATAACATATAAATTGTGCAAAGGATTTGGGGCTTGGATGCAACTTGCTACATCCAAGAAGCAATTTAAAACACACTTCAGTGGATGATAGTATTAACCTCTAGACAAAGGCATACACACACAACACAACACACCAGGGATGGATTCACACCTTTGTTTTCCTTGTCGAATACATTACTGCTGTAAGTTGGGCTTCATAGATGGTTGGGGATATAAATTTGTGTGTTTCTCGGCATGTTCACTTGAAAACATTTCTTCTCCCAAAGCTTCCTTCACTTATTGGCTTTCAGAAGTCTACTTTAGTTTTATGGAACAAAATTCTTGAGGAGAGGGAAAGGAGGAAATGTACACGTTATAAGCTACATGCTATGTGAAACTATCTTGGGCTGTGTAGTCATGGAAAATCCTAAATCCTTGCCCCCCTGAATGCCTGCAGTTCAGGGGACCAAGGAAAATCCTGGGTCTTGCCATTTAGGAAATTTAAATCTTTTTTCTTCCATGTAATAGAAGTAGCTCCTGTTTAAAAAAATATTAAAAAGTGTGACTGGGAGCATACAGCATGCATAGACATTTTCTGCTGCTGAAAATATAAAGCACTGTCACCATTTGAACCCTAAATGTGGTTAAAGTCAAATGGACTACAGCAAATAAGATATTTGAATGAGATAAACCTAGCCTAACTCTGTCGTCATACATGTCATCTCTTATAGTAGCAAAGCACCCATTTCTCACACTGCTTTCATAATGAAATCTTAAAGGTGTGATAGAGTTAAGCTGTGTGTACACTATCCTTCTATTGTTCATGCAGCTCTGCTAGATGGCATCAACAGTTGTTCACTTATTTTCACAGTGGGAAATTACCAGGTACTCACTATATAGGAATAATCAGATGGAATCTAGGTCAAAATCAAAGCAAGTCTGTCCCATCCACGGGTGGGAGATAGGACTGACATGCAAACATCACAGCAATGTTTTAAAAAAAGGAATTTGTTTGTCCGAGTTACAATATATCCGTAGACTCTCTAACTAAGATAAAAATGCTTTGAGAGGGAAAGGAAGGCAGTTTTCCAGCTGTCTGGCTTTTCCAAAGGCATTTAAAATAAATATAAAATACAATATTAGGGGGAAATCATAATCATTATTCAAATGGCTGACTTGAAACAATCCCTTGTTCGTGGGGAAAACTTCAGTTAGTTTTTCAAGTACCAGCAGTTCAGTGAAAAGATTCACCAACTGCCCCCTGGAGAAAACAGCAGATCTGCATTTAAATGGAGATATATTGTTTCCAAATGTGTGCTACCTGGAAGGCAGATACTGTCAAGGTTTCTTAGTGAATGGATTTTAAATTGCATTAGGTAAGTTTCATTGCTGTAACCCTTATTGTTTCATAGGACTGAGGTTATTTCCTTAGGATTTTTTCCTTTATGCATTGTTGTCCTAATAGCTTAAAATTACATCCTAATTTATAGCAAAGTTTCCACAAACAATAGACAATGACTCTTAGTAGTGCAAGAGTATCTGAAACTATTAAACTTCACAGAGTAAAGGTTGCTCTAGAACAGGCATGGGCAAACTTGGGCCCTCCAGGTGTTTTGGACTTCAACTCCCACAATTCCTAGCAGCTGGTATAGGCTGCTAGGAATTGTGGGAGTGGAAGTCCAAAACACCTGGAGGGCTCAAGTATGCCCAGGTCTGCTCTAGAATTTAGCAACTTTAGAGTGACGATACACAAAACATTATATCACAGTGTATCCTGCTTATTAAGTATATATTAGAAACATTTATAAATGTTTTTTTCTGATATTTAACATTTTGATTGTACATTCACACATTTTAAAACATGCCATCTTATATTTTAAATTAAGCATCCATGTAACAGATAATAAACATTTTCCCTCCATCCTTAGACCTAATAGACTAAGCTCTCTGCCAATAATATACAATTAAAACCAAGGACAATAACATTAAATTGGATCTAGTTGGCATATTGGAAAACCACTATAACTTCGGTTGGCTCCTTTTTTTTCTCCTGTTATATATGAATGCAAATAAAGACCTTCAAATGTTCACTCTCAACCCTTATCATTCAAGAATGCAAATATACACTTCCCACACCAAATCCAAAAATTCAGAAAAGTTTTGCATAACTATTAAAGTATACCATGTTCATAAAGGGAAAAAAATAACTCACAACCAATTTCAAACAGTCAGACATTGTGGTGAGCAGCTTCTTGCTGAATGTCTAGTTGCAGCGAAATATCCCTGTAAATAAAGTTTCTGAGAACAGACTGAGATATCCTTCTCAGCAACACCTTCACTAAGAGCCCTTCGGCTGTCTACTTAGTTTGCTATGCCTTATCTTACAGCACTGACATTCTAATGCTGATTCAAATTCTGGGTTCAAAATGAAAGACGAAATATCTTGAAGATCACTTAATATTGAAATACTGGTGCAATAATAAGCAGGGCTAGGATCATGATGCTGATAGAATATTCTAGATGGTAGCATTTTAATTTTGGGATTGGTATATGCCAGAACATACAGTTAATGTCGCCACATTATCTGATTGTTTTGATTGAATATATTAAGCACCAAATTATCATTTTCTATCTATTGAATATTTATGTGAAACCCCTTATGAGTCATCATCATCATCAATGCTAGTTTCACCTAAGGATCAAAGTAGCTTCACATGTTGTAAGTTCTTACCTGGTGTGTATCAAGGAGAGAAATGAGCACCTTTGGGAATACTACTTCTATATTTATCCCTATATAAACACCCTATACGACCTTGCATGCATGTGCTGAAGGTTATGGCCCAGACATAATGGGCCATAACCTCCAGCACATCCATGCAAGGTCATAAAACCAGAGGTCATAAAACAAGTACATAAGGATACATGGCATGATTATTCCAAGTAAAAGGGTGCAGTAGCGTGCTTAAATTTAATTGAATAGTGAGTGCGCTTGAAGTTTTAAAAGGTGCTGATTCAGATATTATACAAGTATTAAAGGATGAAAACATCTGTATCTCTTCTATTACTAACAACTTTATAATGTAATATCTGAATCAGGAATATTGTCATATTTGTGAACCAGTAAAAGTTTTGTAAACAGGATTACTGAGGTATGTAAGAATGGTTTCTAATAGTCTATTTTAATACACTTCACTTTGGAAAGTAGTGCATATACTCATGTGTAAGTCTAGACATGTTAGTCAAACAATTGACAACCCCAGAATGGGTTGACTTATTCAATGGTCAATTGTAAGTATTCTACCTTAACTCTTCTAAAAAAAAAAAAAAAAAGGAAACCATGGTGAAAGATGTGTAGTCTATCTGTGGAGATTTAAAATGATCACTTCTTCCTCTTCTCTTCTTTCTGGCATTTTTCAATGTCTAGGTGAGAAAATGGCATCAGCAACCTCATCCAGGAGTAGTAACCTCCCTGAGGAAACACTGTCTTTCTCCTCTCCATAGACTGACCCTTGATTTATCCATGGGTCACATTAAAATCCATAATTTTGCCACCCCCCCCCCCCCCAATCTGCCCTTGATTTATATACATGAAGTTGACTTATACACAAGTATATATGGTAAGATTCATTAGGTTCTACTTGTTGTCAGAGATATGTGCATCCCATTAAAGCCTGTATCTTATTGGCCTAGATGTTGCAAACTCAGTTGTTTAGAAGACATCTGCCTATGGGCTCTTCACATGTTTCCATGTAAAATAAGACTGGAATAAACATGCAGTGCTACTGCAGAACTCATAGAAGCAGTTTCCATAAGGTCCAGTGGAAGCAAGAAAATCTTTTATCCCTCCTGTAGTATCCTATGCACCCTCAACATTTATTTATTTATTTACTGTATTTATATACTGCCTTTCTCACCCCTGGTGGGACTCAAAGGAGTTTACAGCATATTAATTGCAAAAATTCAATGCCAATATACATGTAAAATAATCATAATAACTAAAAAAATAACTAAGAATATGAATTAAAATCATTGAAACCATTAAACATAAGACATAAATAACATTTAAACATTAAGATAGAGCATTAAAAAATCCTAGTATAAATATTAAGATCACATGATCCAAAATCATAAACCGTAGCCATCCCAATTGTCATTGCACATACTCCCTAATTATTCTTTGCACTGCATTACTTTACTGGTCAAAGGTTTGGTTTCATAACCATGTCATTGTTGTCTTTCTGAAGACCAGGAGGGAGGGTGTTGATCTAATCTCACTGGAGAAAGACTTCCAGTGCCAAGGAGCCACCACTGAGAAGGCCCTGTCTCTCGTCCCCACCAACCACACTTGCAACAAGGGTGGGACCAAGGGAAGGGCATCTCCAGAAGATTTTAACCTCCGAGGTGGATCATAGAGGGAGATATGTTCGGACAGGTAAGCTGAGCCAGAACCGTTTAGGGCTTTATAGGCTAAAGCCAGCACTTTGAATTATGCTCAGTAGCAGACTGCCAGCCAGTGGAGCTGGCATAACAGGGGAGTTGTGTGCTCACTGTAAACATCTCCAGTGAGAAATCTGGCTGCCACTCATTGAACTACTTGAAGTTTCTGAACAGTCTTCAAAGGCAACCCCATGTAGAGCACATTGCAGTAATCTATTCTCAATGTAACAAGAGCCTGGACCATCATGTCCAAGTCTGACTTCCCAAGGTACAGGCACAACTAGCTCACAGTCGTATGAAAGCTCCCCTGGCCACTGTTGAAACCTGGGGTTCCAGGCTCAGCGATGAGCTCAAGATCACTTCCAAGCTGCGCGCACTCTGGAGAGCATGAAAGCTCTTTGGAAGCTCTTTTCTTTCCTCCCCCTCACCTTTTCATTGGCGGGAACTGCACAGAAGAAGGATAGCCGGTGTGGTGTAGTTTGAACATTGGACTATAATTGTTGGAGACCAGAATTTGAATCCCACCTTGGCCATGGGAACCCACTGGTTGACCTTTCACAAGTCACACTGTCTAGGCATCCAAGAAAGGCAAATGCAAACCACCCTCTTTGAACAAAACTTACTAATAAAACCCCATAAGTGGTTCACTTTAGGGTTATCATAAGTTGGGGGAAAAACCTTGAAGACATGCAACAACAAGCACAGGAAGAAGCCCAAACTTTGGTATTACTGGGTGGGGGGAGGTACTCTTGAATGACTAATACATTATCTTTGCATCAAATGTCTTTCAAACCTTCTGAATAATGCATGCTGCATCACGAATATGTAGCGATATTTATACAGACATATACACTTCCTTTCTGCTCCATATACTTCTACAACTACTTCTCCAACTTTCATATTTAGCTTGAGCCCATTCCATCAGGTTCATAGCTGCATGGCTGAGTAGGGAAAAAGTTCATCTTCTTATTTCTTTAACCTTTAGGAGGGAATTGTTCCAAACCACTAGTAACTCCCCAAGTACATTTTCCTATTTAACCATGGTTAGATGTAACAAACAGATTTTTCCCCTACATTGAAATTATTCCACTTCTTCTAGGACATCCTGTCAAGACGTAGAAGTACAAATGTCTATAGATTTCTTGTTCCCAACACAGATAAATAGAATATATTCACTTTAACACTGAGAACTGTTTTATTTGGCACATGGATAGTTTATATCTCAAAGGATAGAAGGTATTTTTAACTCATTTTCCTTCCAATACAACATAAAAAGTATGAAGTCATCACCTAGAAGGATGGCCATGTGAAATGATTGCACACAGCTATATGAAAAGTGCCACACATAAAGCAAAACATTCACATCAGTTATACATGCAGATGTCAAACTCTTTTGCACAAAGACATGGTTTTAATACAAATACACCACAAGGTGTTAAGCAATTCACAGACACAAAAGGTGGCTATACTCACACAAAGAGACACATTGTCCCATATGCACATGCTTACATAAGTTACTACATAAAGTACAATGTATAATTACGGCCCCGCAAAAGCAAAAGCATGGTGTAGTGATTTGAACATTGAACTATGACTAAAGAAAAGAATGTGAATCCCTGCTCAGCCATGGAAACCCACTGGGTGACCTTGGAAAGTTGCACTCTCTCAGTCTCAGAGAAAGGTAAAAGCAATCCCTCTCCCCTGAAATAAAAATATTGCCAAGAAAACCCTGTGATAAGTCAGAAATGACATGAAGGCACACAACAAGAAAAGTATAT
The DNA here is from genome assembly GCF_037176765.1 of Anolis sagrei. Lineage (NCBI taxonomy): Eukaryota > Metazoa > Chordata > Lepidosauria > Squamata > Anolidae > Anolis > Anolis sagrei. The sequence continues at coordinate 35,342,431 of NC_090021.1, forward strand.
CATTAGCATCCCACCTAAATACTATAGAAGCAAAGACATTTGTCTCACCTTATTCATATGGCCAACTCCCACCCCATTCACAAATAAAGATGGCCAGTTATCTAGGCCTTTTTTCTCCTTCCCAGCACCATTGAGGTATATTTGGCCTGTGTCTCTTGCCATTTGCATACCCAGTATGAAATACATCTCACCACGTTAAAACCATGGATGTGGTTCTTAATGAGACATACCCCATTATCACAGGATGTCTTCACCTTACACCACTGAAGAAATTATACCGTCAGGAAGTAGCAGCCTGTAATGAAAACATGAAGGGACTGACATCTCCGGCCCATCCTCTGTTCGGACATCAGCCAGCAAACCAATGCCTTAAATCAAGAAATAACTTCTACAGGGACACTTGCAGGAACACCTCGAGCAAGTGAGAGTCCAAAAGTGGCAGGCTAAAACCCAAAACCTCCATCAGTGGCTGATGCTAGATGAAAAACTCCATCCCGAGTACACAGAAGACTGGGTTACTTGGAACACACAGAACAGACCACACTCTGGCATCACGAGATGTAGAGCCAACCTTAAAAAATGGGCCTACAAAGTGGAATCCACGACATGCGAGTGTGCAGAAGAGCAAACCACAGACCACTTACTACAATGCAGTCTAGGCCTCGCCACATGCACAATGGAGGACCTTCTCACAGCAACACCAGAGGCACTCTAAGTGGCCAGCTTCTGGTCAAAGGACATTTAGTATAACGCCATGTTTTTAACTTTTTGGTTTTTCTATACATTACAATTGTATCCTCAATTCGCTTCTGACAGGATAAGTAAAATAAACCTTGCCACTCCTACGAATGTGTATTCCAACAAATTGGCTGAAGTCATCACGTATATCAAAGTACAAAACCAAGTGAAATAGTGTGATTAATGTATAAAAATACCTGCTGACACAACTTTTGGAAATTAATTGCCCTTCACTGTCCTAACCCTGAGGGAGGGAGAGAGGAGAAGCATATTATCAGACACACCTTAAGCCCCCCCCCCCCCCCGCTGTCTCCCTTGTGAGTTGCAGTGAGTGTAAGAATACTCAGCAAAAAGGGCCCAAGTTTGGATACTTATTCCTATGATCGACAAGGATTTAGTTGGGAAGTAAATTCCTCTTAATGTTCTCCAGATTGCAGCCCAGTTCTTTACTTAAAGCAAATTTCTCTAACTCAGCGGTTCCCACCAGTGGTCTGCAGGAACTAAAATATGGTCTGTGGCCTCACCGTTACTACAGCCAGGGGCGGCTCAACCATTACGCAAAGTAAGCGTTCGCAGTACAGTTGATTTTGCCCAGGGGCGCTCTTGAGGCGCTCTTGGGGGGAAATAGACCTTGACGTATATGAATTGTAGTTACTGGGATGTATAGTTCACCTAAAATCAAAGAGCATTCTGAACTCCACCAATGATGAAATTGAACCAAATATGGCACACAGAACTCCCATGACAAACAGAAAATATAAATCAATGATTGGTTGGGGGGGGGGCGCCAAAATACTGTTTGCTTACCATTGAAAATTACCTAGGGCCGTCTCTGACTACAGCGTTGCAATGAGAGGTCAAGTGCTCCCTGGTCAAAGTGGTCCCAGGTCAAGTGGTCCCTCATCAAAGTGGTCCCTAGTCAAAGTGGTCCCTAGTCAAAGTGGTCCATGGTCAAAGTGGTCTCTGGTCAAAGTGGTCTCTGGTCAAAGTGGTCTCTGGTCAAGTGCTCCCTAGTCCAACTGCTCCCTAGTCCAAGTGGTCCCTGGTTGAGTGGTTTCTAGTCAAAGGGGCCCCTGGTCAAACCTGTCCCTGATCAAGTGGTCTCAAGTCAAGTTGTCTCTGGTCAACTGGCCCCTAGTCCAAGTGGTCCCTGGTCCAAATGCTCCCTGGTCAAGTGGTCCCTAGTAAAAGTAGTCCCTAGTAAAAGTGGTCCCTAGTTGAGTGGTGTCTGGTCAAGTGGTCCATGGTCCAAGTGGTTCATGGTCAAGTGGTCCCCAGTCAAAGTGGTCCCTGGTCAAAGTGGTCCCTCGTCAAGTGGTCTCTGGTCAAGTGGTCCATGGTCCAAATGGTCCATAGTCAAGTGGTCCCTGGTCAAAGTGGTCCCCCGTCAAGTGGTCCATGGTCCAAGTGGTCCATGGTCAAGTGTTCCCTGGTCCAAATGGTCCCTGGTCAAAAAAGAGTTGGGAACCACTGCCCTAACTGGAACTTAGTTCTTGATAACTGTACATCAGCCAGCAAGCAGCACAATATCACCAATGCCTGTTTAAGAACAGAAGGTGGGATATCAGATAAGCAGCTTGATAGCTAACTGATGATAGAGATTAGAGTCTGTCTAAGTACTGAACTGAAGCCTGACCAATTTGACTTGTGTAAATCATCCTTAGGAGCAAGTTGAGTACAGTAGTTAGAGCAGGCCGGGGCAAACTTGGGCCCTCCCTCCAGATGTTTTGGACTTCAGCTCCCACCATTCCCAACAGCCTCAATCTCTTTCCTCCTCCCCCCCCCTCCCCCAGCCTGAGTTAAAGTATGGGAGCACCACTCTGGAGACCAGGTTGACCTTGAGGAAGCCACACGCTCTCAGCCTGAGAGGAAGGCAATGGCCAACCTCTTTGAAACAACCTTGCTTAGAAAACCCTGTGACAGAGTCGCCCTAGGTCGAAAACTACTTGAAGGCACACAACAACCACAACCAAATCACTCCTAGAAAGTGTTTCTACAAAATACAAAGGAGGGAGGGATGCCGCAGGACGTGGCGCTAGTGTTCCCTTCCCTGTATTTTTGAGTGCTTTGATTCCCCCTTGGGAAGAACCGCGGTGCCCTTGTCGACCCGAGAGGCGAGACCGCAGAGGGGGAGAAGGGCCACGGCATGGCACTTCCGAGCTCCTTGCAAGGGACCCAAAGGAGGTGGGAGACGAGCAGAGAGGCGCGTGCACAGCACACTCGCGGCGAGGCAGAAGGGGGGGGGGGGCACGCGCGCGCGCTCAGCCAGGGATGCCTAGCCAGCCGCACTCCGAACTGGCAGGAGCTTCAAAGTCAAGTCCTCTCGGTCAGCCCCATCCGCCCCTTTAGCATTGCTTCTGAACGCCCTCTCGCCCGCCCACCCACTCAGATCCCGACTTCTTGAGATGGGCCAGTTTCCAGATCTATATGGTACATATATGACTCTTATTTTTCAATGAATACATCCCTCTCAGGTTTGAGAGAGGAAAGGTTGAAGAAAGGGCAGGAAGAGGACCGAATGCAAGCATCAAAAACTACGCTATAAACAATGGCAAAGAGCTGGCAAGGGGGGGGGGGGGAGAATGAGTGAGAGAGGGGGGAGAGAGGGAGAGAGGGAGGGAGAGGGGAGAAAGAGAGAGGGAGGGAGGGAGAGGGAGAGAGGGGAAGAGGGAGATGGAGATAGAAAAGGAGAGGGAGAGTGAGAGAGAGAGAGAAGAAGAAGAGAGAGGGGGAGAGATAGAGAGGGTCAAGAGGGAGAGGGGTGAAAGAGAGAGAGAGATTGAGAGAGGGAGATAGAGATAGGGAGATAGAGAAGTAGGGGGGGGGGAGAGGGAGAGAAGGAGAGAGGGTAGAGAGAGATAGAGAGAGGGAGAGGGAGAGAGAGAGATCAGTCATGCCTGGTTGGATGACTGGAGTGTGTGGTTTCTATGGAAAGGAACTGACTCCTGAGCAAGTCCAACTGAACGAGGTTTGAAGGTGGAAAGGGGGAAGGAGGGGGGAGATGAGGAGGAGGAGGTGTGTACCAGCTCCCGGCCTCTCCAGTTTCAAAAGAAAGGGGGGAGCCCATGCTCTAGATGCAATGTGCCTTGGCAGATGTGCGGGATGGTCCAAGGTCTGGGCTGGGTTTACCTGGTCAGGGCAGACACCGCAGGCGGGCTAGTCACTCAGGTGGGTCGCCGGGGAGTGTAAAGGAGCCGGCGCCGCTTTCTTGGGCTGGCAAAGTCTCCCGCCCCGTGCAGGGACATGGCACAAGCGGGAGCGCACGCCTCCTTTCCCTGGGCTCCCGCGACCTCAGCCGGAGGAAGGGGGGAGAGAGATGCCTCCGGGAGGCGGCGGGGGCGCCCCTTGGAGGCCCGGCCTGGGCTCTGCGGGCTGCCCCACGCTCCGGCCTCCGGGCCCCGGCCCCCGAGCCCGTGGAAGCCGCGGAAGCGGGAGTGGGAGGCGGCGGAGGAGGCGCCGAGCCTGGCCGGGCCTCCCTCGTTCCTTGGTAGAGTCGATCCGCACTCCGTCTGACCCAGGACGTCACTCTGCCTGTCTGTTTTCTCAATGATAACTTGGCAGGAGAAGGGGGAAGCTGGCAAGGTGCTGGGTTCTCTCCCCCCCCCCCCCCCAGCCTTGCCTTCCCCCTCCCGCTCTTCTCTGAGATCATTACTTGGTATGTGCGCTTTTCTCGCATGCGTATTATTTTCTCATATATATATATGCAGACATATAATTACCCGAAGATCCTCTATGCATAATCGCGGTCATTAACTGCCTGCTCGGTTGTACGTATTTGCAATTTGCATTGGAGGCTGTTTGTGTCTCTCTGGGTGTTGTTTCTTTGCTGGGGTCCTTCAAGGGGCTGGAAGGTGAAGGGAGAAGACCTCCCACCGGGGAAGGAAGGTGCCTCGTGCCAGGCTCTTGTCCTTGAGTGGAAGTAATTGGCCAGCGTGTCTGTTGAGATCTTCTCCCTTTTGGACACAATTTGCTCCCCTCCTCACAGGAAGAGCTGTCACTCTGGGCCCTTCCACACAGCCACAGGACCCAGAATGTCAAGGTATTTTTGAACTGGAATCAATTTGCTCCCCTCCTCACAGGAAGAGCTGTCACTCTGGGCCCTCCCACACAGCCACAGGACCCAGAATGTCACGGTAGAATAACCCACTGTATCTTTGAACTGGAATGTTTGAGTCCTCACTGCCATATATCCAGTCCAAAGCAGATAATCATAGAATCATAGAGATGGAAGAGACCTCGTGGACCATCCAGTCCAAACCCCTGCCAAGAAGCAGGACAATCACCTTCAAAGCAACCCCGACAGATGGCCATCCAGCCTCTGTTTAAAAGCATCCAAAGAAGGAGCCTCCAAAGAAGGAGGCTCCAAAGAAGGAGCCTCCATCACACTGAGGGGCAGAGAGTTCCATTGCTGAACAGCTCTCACAATTAGGAAGTTCTTCCTCATGTTTAGGTGGAATCTCCTTTCCTGTAGTTTGAAGGCATTGTTCCATGTCCTAGTCTCTAGGGCAAAAGAAAACAAGCTTGCTCCCTCCTCCTTATGACTTCCCCTTGCATATTTATACATGACCATCATGTCTCCTTTCAACCTTCTCTTCTGCAGGCTAAATATGCCCAGCTCTTTAAGCTGCTCCTCATAGGGCTTGTTCTCCAGACCCTTGATCATTTTGGTCACCCTCCTCTGAACGCATTCCAGCCTGCCAACATCTACCTTCAATTGCAGTGCCCAGAACTGGACACAGTATTCCAGGTATGGTCTAGCTAAGGTAGAATAAAGGAGTAGCATGACTTCCCTGGATCTAGACACTATATTCCTATTGATGCAGGCCAAAATCCCGTTGGCTTTTTTTTTTTTTTTTTGCCACCGCATGACATTGTTGTTTAACTTGTTGTCCACAAGGACTACAAGATCTTATTCACATTTACTGCTGTTGAGCCAAAATCCCATTTCTGTTGAGACCCTCTCCCTTTTGTACAGTTTGCTCACCTCCTTACAGGAATAACTGGGCCTTTCCACACAGCCAAATAACCCATAATATCAAGGCAGAATAATTCATAATATCTGCTTTGAACTGGAATATCTGAGTCCATACTGCCATATATGCCAGTTCAAAGCAGATAATGTGGGATTTTATTCAGCTGTGTAAAAGGGGCCTCTGACAGCCAGATCCAGGGAATGGATTCTGCTAGAGCCCAGTGAGGCTGCCATTTGCCCCTGCTGCCATCCCCATGATAATAACAACCCATCTTGAATTCTTTGAAACCATCTTAAGGCATCCACAAAAAGAAAACCCCAATGGAGACGGGCATTTTCAGTCCTATGTTTGCATGGATGTGTTTGTCTTTTGAAATCCACCTCTCACCATTTCAAAGTGCAATAAGAGGTTTTCTGAAACCACCATTGAGCCCACCAGGTATTTAAGTAATACTGGAAGTAGTACAAAGAGATTCACTAATAGAATACACCTGATATTATCCAATCTATTCTGCCACAGAATTGGGCGTCTAGGTCAGGCATGGGCAAACTCAGGCTTATGCAGCTGGACGGGGGGGGGGGGGGGGAGGAGGAAAGGGCATAAGGCTGTCAGGAATTGTGGGAGTTGACATTCAAAACACTTGGAGGCCCAAGTTTGCCCATGCCTGATCTAGAATGAGTGGATACCTTCTGACATTCTATAGGCCACTTCTCCTCCTCTTTGGTTGGATACCACCACCGTCTCCTCATTGCTTGCCCCTCAAAAAGTATGCTCCCAGAAGTGTACAATTTGTTGTTTCCTAGCATATTATGAAGCATTGTTTTGGGGTGTTCTGCCTCTGGAAACCAAAGTTTGATTTCATCCTCAACTGTGGAAACCCACTGGGTGACCTTGGGCAAGTCACACACTCTCCACCCCAGAAAATCTCATGATAGGTTTGCCTTTGGGTCACCATAAGTTGAAAACAACTTGAAGGCAGACAACAACAAATATTTTAGAACCCTACTCAGTGCTTTAAGTTGTAACTGTCTTCCTGAAAAACTAAGGAATTTGTTCGCATATCTTCCATAATAATGTTGTTGCTGGTTGATAAAATGTTTACCACTTGTCCACACCAACCAACTATCTCTGAGCACTGTGTAATGGATTCTATGAATGAAAGTCTAGGTCAGGGGTCCTCAAACTAAGGCCCGGGGGTCGGATGCGGCCCTCCAAGGTCATTTACCCAGCCCTCGCTCAGGGTCAACCTAAGTCCGAAACGACTTGTAAGCACACAACAACAACAATTCTATCTCATCAGCCAAAAGCAGGCCCACACTTCCCATTGTAAAAATTAATAAGTTTATATTTCGTAAAATTGTTCTTCATTTTAATTATTGTATTGTTTTTAAGTGCTTTTTGCAGTACAAATAAAATATGAGCAGTGTGCAAAATTCATTCAAATTTTTTCAAATTATAATCCGGCCCTCCAACAATTTGAGGGACTGTAACTTGGCCCTCTGTTTAAAAAGTTTGAGGACCCCTGGTCTAGCGCATTGGGTCTACATTTTTTTCATCCATTCTCCATCTTTCCCCAACACAATAGAAACCGCTATTTAAACTTGTGATGAAGGTATATAACTTTTTTTTTACACCAATGGTACTCCGAATAGTAGTCAATGCACAAGCCATTAGTTGTTGATCCCTGGTGAATTTTCAGGAAAGAAAGTTCCCCATAGCAGATACTCTGATTTACACCACAGACCCCACTACATGTATGCATTTTCCCATTTAATTTTCCAAAAGGGAGTTCGTAATTTGTCTTAGATCTTTCCTTCTGATAAAAGCCTAGCTAAGAGAAACATTTTGACACAGTGCTGAGATAGTGAAATCATTATCAGTTGGAAAACTTTTGGCACAATCACCAAATTAAATTGTCTCAACGCATACTTAGCAGAAGATTGCAGTGCAGCAGTAAAGCACCTTTTTCCATGCAAATAGTCCTAAATTCAAACTTGGCATCTGCAGGTAAGGCTGGGAAGAATTCCTGCTGAATTTGTACCCATTGGCTGTTGGTACTGTAGAAAGAAAGTGAAAACATGGATGTGGGACCAAGCCTCTGGACAGTAATTCTCAGTGCAATAAGTGACTATGGAGTAGTGCAATTTACGACTGGAATAGCTCCTGGAATATGCCTTTGGGTTATGTGGTTTTTATTAATTGGTTTTTAAGATTGAGATGTTTTAATTATTTGGTTTTAATGTATATGTTTGGTTTTATCCTATGTATGTATATGTGGCATCGAATTGTTCCTCTTTTGTGAGCTGTCCTGAGTACCTTTCAAGGTGGGAAGGACAAGATATAAATGCAGTAAATAAATAGCCCAATGATCCGACCTAGTGTAAAGCAGTATCTTATGTTGGGTCACGTACTCACATTTCCTGTAATAATTTTGTGGGATGTGGTATAGTGAGTTGTAATCTCAACAAATGCCAGGTGCACATCTGAGCATTCATTACCTTAGCTAACTCCATTGGGGAGATAGTCCAAAATATAAATAAAGTTGTTATTTATTTATTTATTTATTTACCTATTATTTAAACTTTTATATATCTGCTTTTCTGGATGAAGTCCACAAAATGTGTTGAACCCTTGTGGGGAGAAGGGCGGGATAGAAATGTATGAAATAAATAAATAAATAGAAGGATAAAGCATTAAAATGTAATTCAGAACTGATTTTAATGATAGGCGGGTTTGTTTGTTTCTAGACAGCCATTAAAAAACCCAAACTAGCTTCTTGCATTTACTTAAAAAGGTACTAGTAACCAGTTCAGTTGGCATAGACCCAGTATGATATGATTTGACCTTCAAATCCCAAAGGCCACTTAAGCAGTTGTGTTTTGCACAACTGAATTATCTGGAATGTCTTCAAAGACAGCCCCACTTACACAGATTTATGGAAACTTAGTTTAGGGTGTGCATAAGCAAGGCTAAGCCAACCTTCTTTAGGAGAGCGCATATCTGCTACAGAGCCATCTTTTTCAACCTTGATAGAAAAAAGTCTCAGCTAATTTACTTTTGCACAATAAATATATCTTCAGGATTTTTAAGTGCACTTTTTTGCACAGAAAAAGTGCGCTTTTTCAGTATGAAAAAAAGTTAAATGTTTTCTGCTGAAAAAAATTATTACTGGTTTATGATCCACTTTTTGAATTATTCAATGTAGAATGGAACATGTTTCTCTGTTTTAATATTTAAATATGTTTAAAATAGTTGTGCATGTAGATTATCGAGCCAAATCAGATCTGTGGAAAAAAACATAGATCAAACATGATCCATTAGCCTTTTATTACACACAGAGAGATACACTGTATTTCTACATATCTAGATTTATAATGACCCACATAGGGCTAAAATAAAGTCCATTTGTAAGCGCTGATTATTTTATTTGTTTATCTTGCGAAATAAAACCAGCAGTCTCAAGTGGATTGTCATTCATGGCCAGTGGACTATGTCTAGTTTGACCAGTCAAACATTGTACAGACCAGGCTAAACTAAATGAATAAAGCCCTGTTCCTGACCACAATGCTTTCTGGAAAACATACTAAACCTGTTGTTTTTCTAGGATTATTCACTGTATATCAATATATAGCAAACAGCACTAGATAAATAGTTACCTGGATATGAGTGGGTTAGTGTTATTTATTTATTTGATATCCTAGCTTAATAACCAGTAAAACCATTTCAACAAGGGAGTTTTATAGTCCTTAATCAGCCCCAATAAGAAGTCTGACTCCATCACTTTGGCAGTTGGCACTGCTGAGGTTTCTGAACAGTTTTCAAAGGCAACCCCACATAAAGTATATTAGAATGACCCAAATGAGATGTAATCAAGGCATAGGTCACTTGGCTAGATCTGAGATCTCCATGTATGGGCAGTTAGCATACTAGTTTTGACCATGGAATTGGACTCTTGGGGGCTACTGAAACTTGAGCCTCCAGCTTCACATTTAAGTCCAGGAGAACATCCAAACTCAAAACCTGAAATTTCAGGGGAATTGTAACCCTCCAACACAGAATTATCTGACTTTTTACAGACCTGGAGGACTTCTGTTGTGCAATTTATTCACCTTCATTCAGTCTTTGACTGAATCTATTTTATCTAGGAAACAGCTTCCATTAGATTCTAGTGAAAGGAGAGATGGAGTTGAGTGTCATCAGCTTAGTGGTGACACTGATTCTTCAAATTCTGGACATCCTCTCCCAGAAATTTAATATGGATGTTGAGCAGCACAGAATACAAAATTGAGCCCTGAAAGATCCCATAGGCCAGTGGCAGGATGTTATCATACAGCTATCACCACCACCATCTCAGTGTATCTATCCAGAAAAGACTGAAAGCACTGTGAAAGAGGACCCAGTCGCACCCTAGTGAGAAGGACAAAGAAGATACCATGACCATTAGAGTGAACTTTAATAAGCTCCACTCCTGCCATGACTCTGAGTCTCAGTGAATCTGATTTCTACCAGGTAGTGAACTGTTCATATCTCAATCAGCATCATCCCATCTAGCACAGAAAACAAGGTCCAAAGTTTCTCCTGCAGGCTGGGTGGCACCATAAACTAATTGGGATAAACTCATTATCTAGGACCAAGTTTTTGGGACAGATCCATGATCAGCATGGAAAATAGGACTTCTTCCACATCTCCCAACAGAATAGTTCAGCATAGACATTGAAGTCTCTCAGCAAAACAAGCTGGGGGAACTTCAATATTACCACCAAGACTAAACCATCCAGTTTAGAAAGAGAGAGTGTTGAGCAATGGGGTGGACCAGTACCCAATAGGATCTCTATTCTGTCCTAGACATGCATTTTCAAATACATACGCTTACACCCAGCAACACTACAGAAGGTGCGCCTAGTGAGGGAGATGTCATTACAATGCATGACTCTCTTTTTTTCCCCATCTCCCAAGCTTTGCCTGCTGCTGTACAGAGAACACAGGCAGACAGAGCTGCGGCAGATTAATCATTCCATCAACTTCAACTAGTAATATCACTATAATACAAACCAAGTTGTCATTTTCATACCTGAGTGTCCTGGTACTCATGAGAATGGTAACAGATAGAGATCGTCAAGGAAGACACATCAGCACTACCCTTTCACCTGGCTGGTATTGCTCCTCACCCATATTGTAGAACTGCATGCTCTTCAAAATAGCTAGCAATACTTAGCATGCATAAAATTATCCTGTTCATTAGTTAAAATGTGAGGATGTAAAATTCATATTACAAATTCATATTACAAATATTATATAATTGGTACCTCAGTCAAGTACTACATGCCAAAGGCTTTAGTTTAGACTGAGATTCCTATCGTAGAATCTTAGAAGCACGGAGCTGGAAGAGACCATCAGGGCCATACAGTACAACCACCTGCCATGTAAGAATACACAGTCAAAACACTCCTGATGGATGGTCATCTATCCTCTGTTTAGAACTCTTAAAAAAATTCCAGCACACTCCTGTATACTCTTATTGTCATGATGGTCTCCCAAATATTTAGATGAAATCTCTTTTCCTGTAATTTGAATCCATTGCCCCATGTCCTAGTCCCTGGAGCAGTAGAAAACATGCTTGCTCCATTTTTAATATGACTTTCAAATATTTCAGTTATTTAAACAAGTCATATCTTAAACTTCTCTTCTTCAGGCTAAACATACCCAGCTCCTGTAGCTATTCTTAATAGGGCAGTTTCCACATCTTTTACAATTTTGGTCACTTTCCAGCTTGTCATTTTTCTTCTTGGATACCCCAAACCAGATCTGGGATAGAATGGTACTTTTATTTCCCTAAGAACTATATATCTATAAATACAGCCTACAATCACAGCCTAGAATCATGATGACATTTTTAAGCTGCTGTTGATTCATGTTTAGTTTATGGTCTGCTGACGATTTACCATGGAATGACAATTTCATTCCATGGTAAATCCCTTTCACATATACCATTGCCAAGCCAGGTGCTACGCATCCTATATCTGTGCATTTTTAATGATATCGCTTCCATTACAGGCATGCAAAATACACCTGTTGGTCTTTCCTGTTAGCAGTGCTCCTGTTTACTGCCTATGGGCCCTTCCACATGGCCCCATATCTCAGGATATCAAGGCAGAAAATCCCACAAGATGTGCTTTGAACTGGGTTATCTGAGTCCACACTCAGATAATGTGGGATTTTTTTTCCTTGATATCCTGTTATATAGGGCTGTGTGGAAGAACCCTGTGATGGTATAGGTTTTCCTGGCTGGGCTTGGATATAGGGCTGTGTGGAAGGGCCCTGTGATGGGCCCTCAGTTTCAGAGGAAGGCAAAGGCAAATCCCTTCTGAACAAGTTATACCAAGAAAACCCCGTAAAAGGTTTGCTTTAGGGTTGTCATGAAGCCACGCAACAACAATCAGGTGATACAAGATTCTTTGTAAGCAAGATTGGGAAAGACATTTATGAAGGACTATTGCTGGTTTTCATAACTGGAGTGGAGAAAAGTTCCATTTGTGAGCCTCACTTTGTGGATCTTGAACCTTCAAGTGCTCATACCCTCTCAAATGTTTATTATTTCCCTCAAACTTTTTGTTCCCAGCATCCCTGAAAATCACCAAAAACCATAAAATGGTTAAACACTTGTAAGGTTGAAAAACAGCTGAAAATAAAAGTAAAAGTAATTTTACTTCAGTTCTACTCCTTACAAAGTCACTGGTGTAATATTGGAGGATACAAGTTGAAAACTGTTGTTTGTCTCCTCCACGATTGCTCATTCCTTGCCTAGTTGAAATATGAAACTTCATACACTCACTGGACCCAAGATATGTTTAATAAGCTATTTGCCATGTTTTAGTGTTTGAGGGCCCTTTCACACAACATCTGCTTTGAACTGGGTTATCTGAGTCCACACTTAGATAATGTGCGATTTTCTGCCTTGATATTCTGGAATATAGGGCTGTGTGGAAGGGCCCTGAGAGGGGATAATACTTACACAGTTGAATATGCATTTTTTCAGTTACTTTTGACCTGTACCTCCCAGGAACTATAGCTGACATAGACCAAATGGAGGGATAACAGAAGCTGCAGACCAATAACGTTTTGAGGACCACACATTCCTCATCTCTGCTATAGAGCTACTTCTGTTCCATGGATTTAATTCCCCACTGTGATTAAAAAAACACACACATTTTATGTTACAGGAGGCTTGTTTCAATGTTCATGCATAAACCCCTCTGGATTTGGTTATGTTTCAGAGTCAAAAGAAGATTGAACTGCTTGCTATGAATATAATTATTCTTCTTATTTAGAATTTTAAAATTACAGTTTAGAGTTTTTAGGAATACTGTACACTGATATTTCCTATGTCTTATATCTGAGTTTTCCAGTACAGATCTGATTTTTTTGCTAATTCATTTAAGTATTTTTTATAAAATATATTTACACATTTAATTTATTTATGATATAAAGCTGTATAGATCTTGTAGGGCATAGATAATACTATAGTTTCCATTAGTCCCAACCAATATTTCTAAATATGGTCCAGTACTTCTGAAGGGATCCAGAGTGAGGAACGCTGCTTTAAACAATCATTGACTTGTTTCAAGATACTAAATATTGGCAGCCTCTCCTTTCCTATTTTATATTATTTCTATTTAGTTTTAGAAGTCCAAAAATGTACTGTCATGAATGGGTCTTATAACATTGATGATGGATACCCTTTAGCAACCCTGGCTCCAATTTATAATGAAATATGGTTTTAAATAGGGTGTAAACATGCATTGTTTGCTGGAGCATACAAAATTGATATCATTTTCCATTAAAAAATTCTATTCACACATGCCAGGATTGCATCCAGTTGCGTCTGGTGGGATTGCCACTGGTTCTTAAATGAAGATTTATTTTAAAGTCCTTCTATTTTTCTTCATTTTGTTTTACACTCCTGTTTTTATTAAATCAATCTTGACTCATATTACAGTGTTACTCAAACATCTGTGAAGTAGTAAGTATTTGCCAAATATATTGATACTTCCATGAGGGTATTAATAGGCTAGCCATCCATTGCTGCTGTTGTTGTTGCTGTTGTTGTTGTATCCCTTCAAGTCATTTCTGACCTATGGTGATCCTAAGGCAGTGGTTCTCAACCTGTGGGTCCCCAGATGTTTTGGCCTTCAGCTCCTAGAAATCCTAACTGCTGGTAAACTGGCTGGGATTTCTGGGAGTTGTCGGCCAAAACACCTGGGGACTCACCGGTTGAGAACCACTGCCTTAAGGCAAACCTATCACAGGATGTTCTTGTTCAGAAGGTAAGGTAATTTCTTTTAAGGCAGTGGTTCTCAATCTTTCTAATGTTGCAACCCCTTAATACAGTTCCTCATGTTGTCGTTTTTTTCGTTGCTACTTCATAATTGTCATTTTGTTACTGTTATGAATCGTAAGGTAATTTCTGATATGCAGGATGTATTTACATTAACTGGACCAAATTTGGCACAAATACCTGATATGCCCAAATTTGATTGATTTTTGTCATTTGGAAGATGTAGTTGCTGCGATTTATAGTTCATCTACAATCAAAGCGCATTCTGAACCCCTCCAATAATAGAATTGGGTGAAACTTCCCACACAAAACCCCCATGACCAACAGAAAAAAATGTGTTTTTCTGATGGTCTTTGGCAACCCCTTTGACACCCCCTCGCAACCCCGCAGGGGTCCCGACCCCCAGGTTGAGAACCACTGGTTTAAGGGCTGACCTATCACTGCAGCACATCTGGGATCTAATGAAGAGAGGAACACAGATGGAACTAAGATACTTGAAGTAGTGATTTAGTCTATCTCCTATATTTCCAACTGACTGTGGTTACTACACCTGCAATGTTCCCATGAATACTTCTAAACGCCAATGAGCAATGGCTAGGAAATTGTTAAGGACTAAAGCCAGGCAGCTGCAATAGAATCAGGCACAGTACACTTGCTGATGAGAAGTCTGGTGATCAACAGTCTGGAAACAATCCCCAGGCAGAGTAGTTGGCTGATCAGCTGGCTCATGAGTTCGCTGAGTGGAAAGGGGAAGGGAGGGACTCAAACAACACCAAGCCTGGAGCCCTTTCCATGATGCCACACACAATGTTGATTACAGTTATATGTTATATGACCAAGAATAAAGTTGATCTTGATCACAAACAAAGCAGTCAGTTTTTCCCAGGCTGGAAGATTGTTTGATGAAAACTGCTTTAAAAAATTACGTTATAACTCTTCAACTCCTTAAAGATCCACTTACTTCAATTTAAATTGATATGCATTAGGAATGTTTGTTTGCCTGTCTATTTCTGCTTACATTTCTCAATCTATACTAATATTTTGGCCTCTAGAAAAAAAGAGTTTAGTTATAGAGCTGAAGGTCTTTGATAATATCTTCATTTTGAGGAAATACATACTCCGCATAAGGTTTGTCATAAAACAAGTAAAATTTCTGCCAAGCTTTGTATTTAGACTGATTCAGATTTTCACCTTTGTAATGTGAACTGGATTCATTTCTTATTCAAATCCATTTTTAATCTGGCAGTCTGCTTTCAGAAGTACTCTTCCAGTTTGAAGCAATTGTAGTCAATCAGAAAAGCTTCTGGAGCCTTCAAAGTCCCTATACCCCATTGGTCTTAGTCTGTAAACCACTGTGCTCAAGTCTATTTGAAGTTTGTCACTGATGCAATATTATTGACTCCTGATCAATAACATGCCTGATGCTGCAGTTTATAATGGAGCAGCATACAAATTATGAATGTAGCCTATATGTTCAAATACAATGTATTTTATGCCTTAAAGAGATCTTTCCCAGGAACACCTACCTGGTTATATTCTAATATGAATTCTGATTTTTGCACTAGACTCAGAACTTGCAAAAGAGAGCAAATTTAATTTGCTGATCCCTGGGTAGTATGGCATCCCATAACTTGTCAACATAGTAGAAGTCTGTGGTTTTTTTAAAAGCTTTTTTTGACATAGGATCCCTAAACATTAAGTTGTATCTAATAAACATGGTATTATTTCATCCCTACCATCTGGTAACTAGACAGGCTTTACAGCACATTTTGACCCTAACATTTAAAGTATATTATGTGAAAAACTGCTTTATATAATGCTTTATATGCTTTATATAATGTTAGAAAAATTGAACCCAATTGGGATTCCAGTGACAAAAAATTGTAGGAATGTTTGATGATTACTGGTGAATATTAACAGGATAATCTCCAAATTGGAATAATTAACCAACAGGTATTTCCCCCAATGAATCATTGAGATGGAACTGGGAAAAACAGGCTCAAGAAATCATTTCCTAGTCCTTAAAGTGTCCATGTTGTTGTTTATACGTTCAGTAGCTTCCGACTCTTCGTGACCTCATGGACCATCCCAAGCTAGAGTTCTCTGTTGGCCGTCACCACCCCCGGCTCCGTCAGAGTCAAGCCAGTCAGTTCAAAAATACCATCCATCCATCTTGCCCTTGGTCATCCCTTCTTTCTTTTTCCTTCCATTTTCCCAAGCATTATTGGCTTCTCTAAGCTTTCTTGTCTTCTCATGATGTGGCCAAAGTACTTCATCTTTGCCTCTAATATCCTTCCCTCCAATGAGCAGTCGGGCTTTATATGTAGGCTATTGGTGGTCATATATGTAGGCTATTGGTCCTGCTTGCTTGTGGAGACTCATGGTTGTAATTCAAAACTACAACTTCACACTGATTATATTTGCCCAGACATACTGTCAAACAACTAGTGAGGTAGAATGGCACTTTTTTTTGGGGGGGGGGGGGTGTTTGAAAATAAATTGAAAACTGCAACAAACTGTATTTACTCCATTTAAATTAATTTTAAATAAGAAATATGGATTAGTGGAATGAACAAAAGAGTGAAACTGTTCCAAACAGGTTTTGGAAAACCATAATCTTTTGGATAATTGCATTCATAACCTTTTGGGAATACCAGGAACTTTTTGGAAATTCCTGGTTTTCTGACCTTGTTAGAGATTGTAACCTTTTTAAAAGTACGATCTTCCTGAGAAGAGTTTTAAAAACTCACCTGAGTCAACCTTTTCCTTAGTGGTAAATATCCATGAGCATTCATGCAAGGCAATTAGGGGCCCTTCCTCACAGCCCTATATCCCAGGCAGAAAATCCCACAATATCTGTGTGTGGACTCAGATAATCCAATTCAAAGCAGATAATGTGGGATTTTCTGCCTTGATAAACTGGGATATAGGGCTGTGTGGGAGGGCCCTAGGTTTCTCAGCTGTTAAACTGAAATATCTAGATATCTCTTTGAACTGCTAGGAACAAAGATATGCCAAAGCACAAAAAGCAGCAGAGTTTCAGAAGTGTTCTTTTCAGTTGCCCAAAAACATCTACTTTCTCTTAAAACATCTTGCTTTTAAATCATGCTCTCAAAAAACCCAAAATAAAGTAGTCTTCATTAAAAGTAACATAGTTGGTTTACTCACAAACTTCATGTATTCAGCATACAGATCCTTTTCATCTCAATCCAGTTACAGATAAGTTTGAAGTAGTTTCTTGTGCTGATAACACAGGGCATCTTTCTTATAATCAACAGTCCAAAATCTAAAACATCTCTCCGTTCTGAGTGTCTAATAAAGTCTCTTCTCTAAAGCATTCTATTTCTACTGACTTCTAAAATGTAGTCTGAGATCTGAGGGAAGTCCCAAATCTGATCACATGGTCTGCAGTCCCTCCCGCAACATGAAGAAAAACCACATACCATTACACACATATACAATACAGTAAGAAATCTGAATTATAAACATGAGATATAACTAGCATAAGGGGCTTGTAGAAGGTTGTTATTTCCAACAGAAGAGTAACATAAACACAACCACCTTTTTTCTGATCGTCAGCAATATGAATTGAAGCTACTTTAGAGAAGGCAGTACAACCCCCCCCCCCCCCCCCCGCGCTTATCCATGGATTCAATATCCCCAATTTCATTCATCCATGCTCTAAAAATGCCTCCCTTCAAAGCATTTGTGGGCCTTTCTAGGTCCTCCAGTGTGATATTATGGCATCTTTCCACCCCAAATATAGTCAGCATATAAGGTTTGTTATAATCCATGGTTTCAGGTATCCACAAGAGGGTCATACTGTACAATTTTAAAACAATTATGTTTGAAAGTTTTTTAAAGCATGTAAAAGATAACAATGAGAAAGTAAGTATAGCACAACATTTGATTGAAAGACCCATTTGCACAAACAGTTAATTGCTAACAATTTCTTTAAATAGAAAATTAAACAATTGCTATGGATGCATAGTGTGGAAGATTGAAATGGATATATAATTCAATGTACTAATATTTTTAGTCTTGCATTGAAATGCTCATAGACAAATTATAGTCTTTTAGATCACTTTAGTTGGAGAGTTAATTGTTGGTTAATTGCTGTCATCTTGTCATTTCATTTAGCTCAGTCAGATAATATACTTGTATATCATATTTATTATAAAGTAACACACATGCTATCTCTAGTCTATAGTGTTATTCACTGTGTGCTAGTAAGTAGATTATGCAGATCAATTGCTTTTATCTTGCACTTCTATTAATGGAGTTCTTTGAAGACAGAGCTATAGGTCCTAAATGTGGGACACGAAGCCAAAAAAATCACTATAAAATAAAATCTTTAAAATGTGGTATGAATATTCAGTTTGAGCAACCTTGCCTTCCATGAAAACTCATTTCTACACTATTGCCAAATAGCCTAATTCAAACATCATTTTGAAAAGGAGAGGAAGGAGAAAAGTTATGCTCTTTCATAGTTGGAGAAGTGCTAGGATCATAGCGTCCATTTTGGAGTTGGAAAAAAGCAGGACATTCACATCAGGCCTCAATTGTTTCTTTCTATGAGGAAAGGTAAGAGGAGAATGTTTATTGTTTACCACCAGTTACTCTTCTGAATCCCTGATTAGAACAGAGAGAGACCTGTAAATGCTAACCACAAGATTAATGGGAGATACATTATTTAGTTAGCTAATCAAGAATCCTTTTAAAGTTGAATGCACACCAAAGAAAAAGATATAGCTACTTTAACTAAGAGATTAACTCCGTTCTTCACCCCAACTAAGCTAGACCTACATATGTTGTATTTGTGATATTTAATTTATTGGGTTGTTGTAGATTTTTTGGGGGCTGTATGGCCATGTTCTAGAGGCATTATCTCCTGACATTTCGCCTGCATCTATGGCAAGCATCCTCAGAGGTAGTGAGGTCTGTTGGAACTAGGAAAAAGGGTTTATATATCTGTGGAATGACCAGGGTGGGACAAAGGACTCTTGTCTATTGGAGCTAGGTGTGAATGTTTCAACTGACCACCTTGATTAGCATTTGATGGCCTGGCAGTGCCTGGTGCATCTTTTGTTGGGAGATGATTAGATGTCTTTGTTTGTTTCCTCTCTGTTGCTTTGCTGTTGTAATTTTAGAGTTTTTTAGTACTGGTAGCCAGATTTTGTTCATTTATTAAATGTATTTATTAAATGTTTTTATTAAATGTATTGTCGAAGGCCATGAAAGCCTTCGACAATACTTTTAATTTATTCTTATACATATTACATGTATTCAGTGAGTCTTTTCCAATTGGGACAAGCAGCTGGTTTTAGACTTATAAAACTAAGAATCTAGCTGTATTGTTGCCTTACACCTTGCTCAAATAGCTAGCAGAAGAACTACCTGTCTGAATGCATCTTCCCTTATGAACTTGCTAGGACTTTAAGATCATCCGGGGAGACCCTGTCTCAATCCCTGCATCACAAACACTTTGGTGGGGATGAGAGACAGGGACTTCTCAGTTGTGGCCCCTTGGCTATGGAACACCCTTCCTGAGGATATTAGCATCGGCCCCCTCCCTCTTAACATTTTGGAAAAGAGTCAAGAGTTGGTTGTTTGAGCAAGTGTTTGAAAATGCAAGGTAAAAGACAGGAATTGGAATGGCTGGATGTTGAGATAGGACAATGTTTTTTATTAAGAGACAAAAATAATATATGTTTTAATATTCTTGTTATCGTTTTATATTATGTGTTAATGTTTTTAAATGTTTTATGTCATTTTTGGGCATCTAATTGTTGTCATTGTAAACCTCCCTAAGTCGCCTGAGGGCTGAGAAGGGTGGTATACAAATACAGTAAATAAATAAATAAATAAATAAACTACATCCATATATAAAATACATTTGAGTAACTGCAAAGGTATAACAACTTACAAGTAGATCCTGTTTTAAGGTAGCACTGCTAACTTTTAAGTTTCTAACACAGAATATACTTCACACTCTAATAAGAACTTATTTAACATTACAAAATTTGGGTATGGTAATATTCACTGGAGGACCACATTAAAGTGACATATTAATATGCATTTAAACCTCTACAAATTACTGGAGCCTACAGTTTCTCCGCTAGGTGGCTAGGTATAACAAAATGATAATGAATTATGTATGAAAGAAAAGATGGGAATTTGTCAGGAAGTTTAATCTGTCAGTTGGAGAGCTGCTGAATTCAGTGAACTAACAGGAGCAGCAGGAATATCTCAAGGTCAGCTGAGTCTTTTTACATTATTATTTTTTAATTATCTCTATTTCAGATTTTTCCACCAAAGAAAATCAAGACCAATAAGAGCAGCACCATCTAAGATGAATCCAACCAAGAGCTGATAAAGAGCATGGAGATGGATAGAGGTGGACTGAACATAGCTTGGATTTCCACACTTAAGTCGATATATAAAACATCTTCTAGGTTGCCCCAAAGCTCTTTATATTTAATTGCCCCTCATATCCTCTCCCAGCACAAATCAAGTTGTTCAATTATAGAAATAAGCATTCTGTGCAAAAGTCAAACTTATATGTTCCACCTTTAAATTTTATAAAGCAAGCCACCATAATGTCTGTACAAAATTATGCTTATAAAGAGAGGTAAGGTAGATTTTTTCGACATAGGTGATTGCAAGATGCACTGGGACTGTGGTGCAGCCCACTGGGAGTCTGCTACATTAGATCACTACTGACCAAAAGGTCATGAGTTCGAAGCCAGCCCGGGTCAGAGTGAGCTTCCGACCATTGTGTAGCTCACTGTCGATCTTTGCAGCCCGAAAGACAATTGCATCTGGCAAGTAGGAAATTTAGGTACCGCTTATGCGGGGAGGTTAATTTAACTAATTTACGGTGCCATAAAAATCTCCAGCAAACATGCAAAGAATGAGGAAGTACTCAATCAGTGTCACAAATGGACGGTGAAGCAACAGGTCCCCTGATGGCCAGAATATCCTCATGAAGTTGCAATGTTAAATGGCCTCTGTGTGTCTTTCTATATCTGTTGCGTGTCTATGGCACTGAATGTTTGCCATATATATGCCATATATAATCCGTCCTGAGTCCCCTGCGGGGTGCAAAGGGTGGGATATAAATACTGTAAATAAATAGATAAATAAATAAGAGTAAAATGAAGTTCTAGCTTTCACATAATCATTTTAATACAAAAGATATTTCACATTTTAAGGCAGAGACAGGCAAAATGTAGCTTTTTCCTTTACCCACCAACCTATCCAAGCTATTTTTGTGGTGTTCACCTTTCACAAACTGTTCATGTTCTGCTCAAAAATTAAAACTGAACAGGCTTTGTGTGGAGGGAGGCCTCTAAGAATTGCAATTTACATGTTAAACAGATTTTAGTATTCCCCTTCCCATGCTCTTTTGGTTTTTCATTTTTGAACAATCACCTTTCAAATTCAGAAATGAATTTCCAGCCATGCCTGGATTCCACCTCCTCCCTTTTTCCTTTTGTTTTCTTTGTTGTTGTTATGTACCTTCAGTTGTTCTTGATTTATGGTGACCGTAAGGTGATTCTGTCATGGGGTTTTCTTGGCAAGTTTCTTTAGAGAAAGTGTTCTGTTGTTTTTCTCTGGCTGGATCTACACTGCCATATAATCCAGATAATCCAATCAGACAATCTTAATTTTATGTGGCAGTGTAGATGGGACCTGAGGCACTGATCCTCCTCTTTCAGAAAGCTCTGGTGCCACAACAAACTAAACATCTCAGTATTCCATGGAATTTAGCCCTGGTAGGGTGCTTCCAGACAAGAGTTAAACCTGTGCTGCAGTGGGTTTAAAAACCAACTTTGTTGTGATTTTAAGTTCCCACAAGCCCCACAAATCCAGGCATTCCCAGAGAGGTTAGCTACATGCCATTCCGATTATGATTAGGATAGCATGCAGCCATCCCGAATGCCCCCAAGATCCCCTAAAAAGATTTTTTAAAACTTACCCAGCTGCAAATTTTGTTCTTCCTCACACCCTCCTGGCATGAGGAAATGATGCACTAGGAGACCCGGGGGGTGGGGGGGGGAGGAGAGGAAAATCTCCCCCTCCCCCATATTCTGGCACATAATTTTCTCATGCCAGGAGGGTGTGAGGAGGAACATAACGGTGGCCGGGTAATTTTTTCGGGGGGGGGGGGGGTATATGGGGGCCTGGGGGATGCGATGAGCACCCAAAAGGAGCCCAAATGGTTCGGGATGGCAAATGGGGAATCAACCGCAGGTAGTCCCCACAGGCCCAATAGCCCATTAAACCTGGGCCTTTCAGGAAGGCTCAGATCTAACGTGATATTTAATTAATTTAAAATAACCAAGGTTATTCTGAACTAATTCATTTTTACCGTGGGCATTGTTTGGGCACCCCTGGTAAAAACCCATATAGATCCAGCATTTTGGACCTGTCTGGATAGACCCGCAGCTAAAGCAGTATCAAACTGCTATAATTCTGTTCCTTGGAAGGGCTGTTAGAAAAGCTGTTGGACTACAACTCCCAGAATATCCCATGTGTGCTCAGGATCCTTGGTCTATTAATCTAAAACATTGATTATATAGACATGAAATACTGTATATGCTTATTTGAACAGATCTAGAACTTTTAGTAAAAAGTATTGCAGCACTCAATGGCTGTGAAACAGGTTCCCATAAACTTCATTCAAGTAATTATCCTACTATTCCATAGTAACAGTATGAAGACACACTGCTGATTTAAAGTGATTGGAACACATTTATAAATAACAAGTAACTTTCTCAAGCTCTGGGCGCAATGTACTGGAAACCTAGCTATGAGTGCAGAATATTTAATTTTTATGCTTTTTAAAACAATGAGGTAGTAAGTAATTTTTAAAATGAGTAACAAATATATTATGCTACATGCAAGAAAGTGAGGTAATGTGCTTAATTTATTGCTGACACCTTTCTCATTCTCATTCCTGCCTTGCTAAAGTTGGTTTATGGGCTTAGAGAGATAAAAAATCATGTCTGAAACCTGAAGAGTTTTTGGAGAGTGACTTCATAGTTTGAATGCCCAGCCAGAAATGGAATAGATCGGATCCTCAGAATTAATTATGTGTTTGATTTAACTGGCCCTTTACTACATTATTAAAAGAATTAAATTGTGATCCTAAGCAAATGTGCTTAGGACTGTAATGGTACCATTCAACTGTATGTAAACATGCTTTAATTTAGGTCAGGAATCCCCAAACTAAGGCCCATGGGCCAGATGTGGCTCTCCAAGATCATTTACCCACCATAAACTTTAGGCTTAAAAAGGTAATGGTTTCCCCTGGCATTAAGTCTAGTCATGTCTTGGGGAGGGAGGGGGTTGCTCATCTCCATTTCTAAGCCAAAGAGCCAGTGTTGTCCATAGACACCTCCAAGGTCATGTGGCCAGCATGACTGCATGAAGCACTGTTACCTTCACGCAGAAGTGGTACATACTGATCTACTCACATTTGCATGTGAGTTAAAAATTTGCATGTTAAAAATTGCTAGGTTGTCAGAAGCTGGGCCTAACAGTGGGAGCTCACCCTGCTCCCCGGATTTGAACCACCAACCTTTCGGTCAGCAAGTTCAGCAGCTCAGTGGTTTAACCCACTGTGCCACCCTAAGTCTGAAACAACTTGAAGGCACATAACAACAACAATCCTAAGCAGGCCCATACATTCCAATGAAATATTGGTAAGTTCATGTTGGTTAAAATTGTTCTTCATTTTGAATATTGGATTGTTTTTTCTTTTTCTTTTTCTTTTTTGCACTACAAATAAGATATGTGCAGTATGCATGGAAATTCAGTCATGATTTAGTCTGCCCCCCTCCTCCCCCAATAGTTTGAAAGACTGTGAACCCAACCCTCTGCTTTAAAAGTTTGAGGACCCCGTGCTTACATGTTTAGTTTCTTACATCAGTGTAGTTCGGGTTCCTAGTTTAAATAATAAAGAGCATTATAATCATTTGTGTTTTCAATTTCTTAACATAAAGTTATACTGTTTCAAGCTGGCTATTAAAATTGGCCATCCATTTGAAAAATTATCACAAATAGAGATATGTGACTTGAGTAATCCGAACATGGTTTACACGGACCCATATATTGTATAATTGAAGTGGGATGCTATTGAATGTTCTTTTAAGGTTCTGTGTAGTACAGAAAGACTGGAGTTTCCTGGCCAGACCACATTTGCCTGAAACCTCAGCTAGAACTGAAAAGCATCAAATTGCTTCAATTTCCACCCCATCATTGAAGTGTTATGGAAAACCTAGAAAATTCCAAGAAAATTCCAAGGGAAACATACCACGGAATTGCCTGGAGAATCTTGTAAATTCCTACATAGATGATTTTCCCTCATGAGCAGGTTGGTGAAGCCATGAATATGGGTTTTGTGATTGTGGGATCTTATTGTATAACTTGTTAATTTTTCACATTGTCTAAAAGCCCAATCACCGTCTCCCAAAGCAGTTACTATACTCCCAACTCAAGAATGGAAAACAGAATGTTGTTGGCCAGAAAAAGAGATTTAATGATGGGCTTACAGCTAACCTTTAAAACTATGGCATAGACACTAAGAACTGGGAAGCCCTGGCCCTTGAGCACTCTAACTGGAGGTCAGCTGCAACCAGTAGTGCTGTGGAATTTGAAGAGGCATGAATGGAGGGTGAAAGGGAGAAATGCACCAAGAGGAAGGCATGTCAAGCCAACCCTAACCAGGACTGCCTTCTACCTGGAAACCGATATCTTTTCTGTGAAAGAACATGCAGATCAAGAATAGGGCTCCACAGTCACCTGCATATCCACCGCCAAGACACTGGACTTGGAAGGCTATCATACTTGGACAACAAGGGATTGCCTAAGTAAGTAAGTAAGCATTTCAGATATAACATTTTGTTCTTAATGTAAATATTATTTGAAATGAATTTGCTTTCCTTGATTTTTAAATGTTCCCTTAAAAAGCCTTCAATATATTATAATTGTACGTATGCATCATTATTTCAGTTCACATCATTCAAATGTATGTCTAATGATCATGCTTTTTTGGAAATAAAAACTTAATGAAGTGGTGAAAGCTTCTACTTTAAAAAAAATAATCATTGTATTTGGGGAGTACAATGTGATATTTCTTATTTTATATACTAGTCTTTCATTGTAGCCTTCCAACAAGGAACCTAAGAACACCGTGCATGTTCATTTAGCATCCTTCAAACTTATTATCAGAATTGCATTATGAAAGAGATTAGATCGAGTGATTTCCATGTTCTGGTTTTCATGGCATCGTAGTGTTAGAACTCTGCTCCTTGTTAGTTCTCAGTATGTATCAGACTATATATAGTCTCCAACTCTTTATTTGTTCTGTAATCATGTCTGTCAAGAACTCTGCAATGATTTTAAGAGTTTTCACATTAATCTAATTGTCAAACCACCCATCACATTTCTTAGTGGAATTCTTTATTGCTACTTTATACAAAATCCAATTTCCTTTTTGCACATCACATTCTGCTCTACTTCTCCTATCAATGTATCCTTTTCAATCCAGTTTCAGGTCTAGTTTTAGCACAGAGATTGCACTATGATTGATAGTGAGAGAGTGTGACCCATCTTGTGTGTGGGGAGGGGGAGGTCCTCTGGCAAGTTTGAATAGAAGACCCTTGTGCCTTCTGGAGAAGGAGAAGGAGGAGAAGGGGGAGAGGGAGAGGGAGAAGGAGGAGAAGGAGAAGGAGAAGGAGAAGAAGAGGCAGGAGCAGCCATGGTGTCATCTGCAACCTTGATAAGCATGCCCTCTAAAAAACCTTCATCCAAGTTATTAAAAAGGTGTTGAACAGCACTGGGCCCAGGACAGAAACCTGCAGCACTCCACTAGTCACTTTTTTCCAGGATAAAGGGGAACTATTAGTGAGCACCCATTGGGTTCAGTTGCTTTACCAATTACAAATCCACTAACAATAGCATTATCTGGGCCACATTTTATTATGTACTGCCCACATGATAGTGAAGCCAAGCAGATGCTCTTTTTATCTGCTGTCTTTTTTGTTCTGTGTCTGTATGTGTGTGCATGTGCACACCTGTCACCAGTCTTGAATTTTATATGGTTTTCACAGGGCTCTCTTAGGCAAGGAATACTTGAAGGTGGCTTTCCCCATTTTGTCCTCTGAAAGCAGGCTGATATTCATTGGCTCTCTTTCATTCAATAACTAACAAAGGCTGAACCTGCTTAGCTTCCAAGATCAGGTATATCTTGTTCCTTTAGGATTTTTACCTTTCATTAAACTGGAAGTCCATATCCTCATTCATTAGCTCAGGAGTTACCATATGGCTATAAAATATTTAGGACATCTGTATATTATTATTTTATTATTTTATTATTATTTTAAACATTTATATTCTGCCCTTCTCACCCTGCAGGGGACTCAGGGTGGAGCACAACATATATACGGAAAACATTCCATACTGGGACATATATATAATATTTTTATATATTTAGGATTTTAATATATACAAATATTAAAATCACTTATATCCACTTTAATATCAGTTGCTTAAAAACCATCTCAGGACACCATTCTATTA
This sequence comes from Anolis sagrei, assembly GCF_037176765.1. Taxonomy (NCBI): domain Eukaryota; kingdom Metazoa; phylum Chordata; class Lepidosauria; order Squamata; family Anolidae; genus Anolis; species Anolis sagrei. The sequence goes on from NC_090021.1 coordinate 35,369,065, forward strand.
TTGCATCATTGCATTGCCCCAAAGGCTGGGTCCCACACCCAGGTCTTCACCATCCTTCTGAAGGACAGGAGGGAGGGGGCTGAGCTAATATTTCCAGGAAGGGAGTTCCATAACTAGGGAGGAGGGGGAATCACTGAGTAGGCCCTGTCTCTCATCCCTGCCAAATGCACCTGTGATGGTGTCAGGACCGAGAGCAGGGCCTCCCCAGAAGATCTTAGTTTTCATGGTAAACTGGGCCAGTGACCCTTTAGGGCTTTATAGGCCAAAGCCAGCACTTTGCATTGTGCCCAGTAGCAAACAGGCAGCCAGTGGAGCTGACGTAACATGAGAGTTGTGTGCTCCCTGTATGCCACCCCAGTTATTAACCTGGCTGCCTCTCGTTGGACTATTTGAAGCTTCTGAACTGTCTTCAAAGGCAACCCCATATAGAGAGTGTTACAGTAGTCTATCCTGGATGTAACAAGAGCATAGACCACTGTGGCCAAGTCTGACATCACAAGGTATATCAAAATGTAGGCTTGTGGATCCAACACCATTTTTTCCTTTCTCTTGTGTGGGATTTTTAAGGCCTAATCTTTTGCCTAATGAAGAACCCAGTGAAGCTTTAAAATCTATCTAATATGAGGTTTTTAGGGTATTTTGGTTGGCCAATAAAAGTTAAGCTTCATTGGGGGTTTAGGGGTTACATTAGATCAGGAGCATGGAGTAGGACTTTTTATATAGTCCAGAAAGGCACTTTGGGGAATTTTTCCTTGCTTCCCTAATGCCTGCATATATCTATGGAGGCAGAAATGTGTACTGCTGAGCAAACTCTGAGGATAATTTCCTCCTTTTAGAACCGTTAAACTCTCAGGTCATAGTGGCAGTATAAGGGCAGAGCACATGCTTGTTCTTAATTTCTAGGTGGTTATAGAAGTTTCAAGAGAAGATCATTGTTTCTATTTACACAACAATCTTTCCCTGAATACTTGGAATAGGGAGAGTTGTTTCTGAGTAGGTAGGATTCTTTTCCACCTGAGTACACACATATCACATATATTTTACAGGTAAGGGCAGTGATTGAATCATCCCTATTTAGTGTCATGTATTCATCCCTGTTCATGATCCCTTTATGAAAAGGGAGTCAGATTATGAGATAGATAGGTGACTTGTGAATCCTTTGTGTTCTCCTCTCAACTTAATCAGTGAAACAAGCTCTGAATTTGTATTCCCCAAAGTGGCATGGAGTGTTGCTTGTATATCAGTTGTATATATGGACAGTACAGATGGTTAGGGGTAAAAATTGCAAGGCTGGGGTAAAAATTGCTGGAAGAAACATTAACAACCTTAGATATACAGATGATACCACTTTGATGGCCGAAAGCGAGGAGGAGCTGAGGAGCCTGCTAATCAAGGTGAAAGAAGAAAGTGTAAATGCTGGGTGACAGTTAAACATTAAAAAAAAACAAGATTATGGCAACCAGACTGATCGATAACTGGCGAACAGAGGGAGAAAAAGCAGAGGTCGTGACAGACTTTGTATTTCTAGGTACAAAGATTACTGCAGACGCAGACTTCAGCCAGGAAATCAGAAGACGCTTACCACTTGGGAGGAGAGCAATGACCAATCTCGATAAAATAGTAAAGAGTAGAGACATCACACTGGCAATGAAGATCCGCATAGTAAAAGCAATGGTATTCCCCGTAGTCACCTACGGATGTGAGAGCTGGACCATAGGGAAGGCTGAGCGAAGGAAGATAGGTGTTTTTGAACTGTGGTGTTGGAGGAAAGTTCTGAGAGTGCCTTGGACCGCAAGAAGATTCAACCAGTCCATACTTCAAGAAATAAAGCCTGACTGCTCATTGGAGGGAAGGATATTAGAGGCAAAGATGAAGTATTTTGGCCACATATTGAGAAGACGGGAAACCTTAGAGAAGACAAATGGAAGGAAAAAGGAAGAGGGGCTGACCAAGGGCAAGATGAATGGATGGTATCCTTGAAGTGACTGGCTTGACCTTGAAGGAGCTGGGGGTGGTGATAGCCAACAAGGAGCTCTGGCGTGTGCTGGTCCATGAGGTCACAAAGTGACTGAACAAATGAACAACATAAGCGACTGAACAAATGAACAACAATACAGATGGTTAGATGCAATCAGGAATCCATATCCATAAATCTGTAAGGTCTGACCAAGGCTGTTGATGATAAGGAAATCTGCAGACCTCTCAATCATAGGGTCATCATAAACCAAACTTAACTAGATGGTAGAAAATAAGAAAAAGGTAGTAGAGAAAAGTGAGATATGCATATCCCCCCAGTAACGCACTCACACATGGAAATAATGTGCACAAGACATACTTCTTCTCTCATGACAACCAAATTTAGACACATTATAATCACCTCCTTGGGTAAAAAAAAACCCAGGGATAACATAATTGTATCACATTCAGTTCAAGATGCAAGAGATGCTTTATCTCATATAAGGATGTGTGGAGAGACAGTGAGATACAGACGTCTCAATCTTAGCCTTAGTTTCTTCCTAACTGGAACATTTGTGCTGTTGCTGTCATTTATGGTTTTATTCTCTGATTTATTAAAGTCTTGAGATGAATAAAAAAGTTATACCCATCACAGGAAATCCATGTCACAATACAAATGATGTTTCAAATAAGTTAAAGAGGTCAAAGCAATAAAGGCTATCCATAAAGTATTTACTGTAGAGTGCATGTTTGGAAGGGAAAGAAGAAAAACAGGGGCTCTGTTGAAGTACTCTACAGTGAGTGCAGTTTCAGATTTGACAGTTCAGAGCATATTGAGTTGTGTATGTTCAGAAACCTGGAGATCTGACTGAATTTTGTTTTGCAAATGAATACCTGTTTTCCCCATTAAAAGCTAGCAAATCTTATCTTTAATCCTGAAAATGGTTCAGATATCAAGTGATGACTTGCATCTACTTTTACTAATAAACAATTATAATTAAAAAAATTAGGTAGCCAAGATGGTGCAGTGATTTGGATATTAGATTAGGACTCTGGAGACATGTGCTTGAATCTCCACTTGGCCATGGAAACCTACTGGATGATCTTAGGAATTCGGCAAGTCATATTCTCTCAATCTCAAACAAAGGCAATGGCAACCCACTTCTAAACAAATCTTGCCAAGATAGGTTTGTCTTAGTGTTGGCATAAGTCAGGAATTACATGAAGGTATATGACAACAACAGCAACAATAACAACGTATTTCTAGATAATTTTACTAGTTATTATATTTTAAAATGCTCTATTCTGTATTTATAATAAAATCTTTAAAACTCTTTTTATTTATAAAGTTATTTGAACTATTTCTGAATGTTTTTAACATAGCATAGGATAAAAGAATCTTCTACAGAAGCACAGGACAGGTATTCTTAACACAGCATTGGACAGAAGAAAAAATCAAATTGCATTCTATTTAAACCATTGGTACATTCATAATAATAATAATAATCATCATCATCATCATCTTCATTTTTAACCCGCCCTTGCTCCCTGAGGGGACTCAGGGCGGCTTCCAAGATAATATAGCAAGCATTCAATGCTGATGCAAACATATCATATTGATGCATACAAAAATGTGGTTGTAGATCCAAATGTGGAAAATGTATTAAGGCTGCTATAAAGCTGTCAGATCCCATCCACCCTTGAAAGCTAAGAAGGATCAGTTCTGGTTAGTACTAGTGGTTAGTACCATAAATGAACACCAGATGCTGCAGATTATATTTCAGACAAAGAATCGGGCAAAACCACCTCTGAGTACTGCTTGCCAAACAAAACTCTATGAAATGTATAGGATTAACACAAGTCAACAGGCACATATATACACATGCACGTCGTTCCATTGTAGTTCCCACCAATTTTGCGCACTAATTTAGTGTAAACTGTAACCTGTAGCACCATTACTTGCAAGCACCTATGCTAGGCTGAAACACTAAAATTGTTTGAAAGTAAAATGTTCCTCTCTCATTTAACACTGACATTTTATGTAACCAGTAATAATTAAAAGTAAAACTAAAAATGCTCAGTTTTGAAAATGACATCAATGCAGGAAAGTAGTTTGAATTCTTATGTTAAAAATAGTTTCAACTATGTTTATTTTCAAAACAAAGAAAAGATTTGATCCTGAAATATAAAAAGCTCCTCCACTTCTGTCTTTTTAATTATTTAAAAATAGGTGGTCTTCTTAATGTAATACCGAACTTGTATTACATTCGATAACTTTGGTTTCTCTTTCTCTTTTTTTGTGCAAACTGTATTTTAAATGTCCAACTGAAAATTTGAGTTACTACAATGCTAGAAATTTAGGGACTCCAGAAAAAAATTGTGGGACAATAGTTTTATTGGGGACCAATGACCTCATTTTGCCCTCCTCCCACATACCTACTTAACAGAGGGAAAGTAATCCCCCCCCCCCTCAGTGGAAATGCCCTGCCATGTATATGCTTGTTGACCTATACATAGAACAACAGCAAATAATATAGCAGGAATTATTTTCTGAACATTTTTAAATTGAACAAGACTATCATTTTTCCCCTTGCCAACCAAAATAATGACAGTTTTTTAAAAATCTGAAATTGTTTTTCATATCTGAATAAGATATTATAGATAAGAATAAAGCTAATGCACCTACTGCCTTTCCACCTAGGTCAGGCATGTAGCCCGGGGGGGGGGGGCTTGAGGGGCTTCATCCCCCTCCCCAAATTCTCATGGTGGTCCGCGAGAAGGCCTTACTGGTGCATTATTTAAACTTATGTTTATCCATATCATGATCTGATCACCATACTCAATATATCCCATATGCATGGGGGTATTGGGGTAACTATACAAAAGGTTTGCTAGGGTAGACCTCTTTCACCCAGACTCAGCCCCCCCCCCCCCCAATCAAAATCCTGGCTATGGGCCTGACCTAGGTCATTCTTTTGAAGGCACGACATAAATTGTCTCAATTTGCTGATGAAGCTAGTCTCATTGCAGATCTGTTATGCATTGCCTTTGCAGTTGTATGTGGTAGAAAACTCTATACAAAGTCTAGCTACGTTTTAAAATTCTATGCCAAGAAATCCTAATATACCTGAAAAGTGATGTTATGAAAATGTTTATGTATATGCCTTTATCAATGAGAGTGCAAAACTTTGGCATGCAATTTCAGAAGTTACAAAATGAAGCTAGAGTTTATTGGACTTCTAAAGAAGCAGCAAGGGCCAAGCAACCATGTCCATTTGTAGATGCATCTTTTACAGCCAATATATAACGAATCAGCCCATGTAGAGAACAGATGAGGATCAGAAAAATTGGACTTAACACTGACTCTCCCCACTCTGATGAAAATTATTTCCCCAAAAGCCTCAACTTCAAAAAAAGGGGAGGAAGAGTTGTGGCTTTAACCTCCTAGGACTAGGCTGAGGGGTGAGGGCTAAGTCACCCCTGAAATGATTTGACAAAATTGCATAAACAATATCCCTATGTAATAGAGCCTCCTCAGGCATTATAAATCTGTCAAAAAATATGAAGCACAAAAAAGAGGGAGTAGTAAAGATTGTGTACTATCTATGTTTACTTGGGATTAAGAGTCTAAATGACAAAGGTACCAGATCCCATCTGATCTTGGAAACTAAAAACAGAGGCAGCCCGAGTTAGTACCAGGATGGGAGAGCACCAATAACTTCTGGGTACTATAGACTATTTTTCAGAAGAAGGAACTAATAAACATTCCTTGTCTAAGAAAACATTTTGAAATTCATGAGATCACCATAAGTCAACAGTCAACTTAAAGGCATACACACACAAACACATGCAAAAGCTACAGTGAACATATGGAGAACATCTCTATGTACACATTGTGCTTCTGTGAGTCTTCATATTTAAATATATTTGAATGATAAGGAGTGGAAATAGCAATTTGCTCTCTCTCTGCAAATACCAGCCAATGGGTAAAATTGATAGCAACCCATTTGCCATAGTTGACCCTCTCCAAAAAAAAAAAAGGTATAGTTCTTTATCCAAAGCTGCCTTTTACATCAGGACGGAGATGCCCCATGGATGGGGATGGATAAAAGGATGGTTTAGAAGAAAATAAAAAATAAAACAGCTGGAGATTATATGAGAAATGGAATGATAGAAATCATTTGGAAGTGGGGTGGAGTGGGGAAAGACAAGCTTTATTGAAGCAAGTGACTTTTTTATCATGACATGAGAGAAGCCTGTTAGAGGCTTCTCTCATGTCACCACATGTAAAGCTGGAGCTGACATACAGGAGCTCACCCCAACTCGTGGATTCGAACCACAACCTTCAGGTGCGTAGTTCAGCTGCCACAAGGGTTTAACCCATTGCACCACTGCGGCTCCTTCAGCAAGTGACTGATGCAAGGCAATTCTAAAGTGATGCTATTGTTCTTGGAGAAAGAATTTGATAGGAATGGAGGGAAGTGTTGGCAGGACTAAAGAAGAGCTGTTGAAACAAACCCATTGAAAGAGCTCTGGACAGCTGTATAAAATGAATGTCCTTTGACTATGTCCTTCCCATAACCATAACTTTTAGGATCCCATCATTACTCATTGAAGATCATTTGCTCATCCACCCTCTCAGAATATGTAGTAGTCATTATCACCATGACCATCCGTATCTTCACTTGACAGCTGTACTAACAAGTGAGTATTTGAGTATGCCATCAGCCCTCACATATATATAAGCCTTGTTGTCTTACTTGCATATTGCCCAATGTCATCTCAAATGTAAAGCACTCAGGGGACTCAGGGCAGCCTCACAAAAGCATCATAGGATGCCGACATCATAAAAACAATTAAAAATCAGCAATACATTAAAATATTAAAAATATTAATTAAACAATTGATTAAAAGCTAAAGTGCCAAATAAGCCAATATAGTCTTGAATTTTGGAAGCAAGCGTGTAGCACAGCAGCAAAACATGTATCCCCAAAATGAACTTATTTCTCATTTCATCTATTTACTGTAAACCTGGACCAACACCTAAATCATGTTTGAGCATGGCATAAGCTACTGTAGAGATATGTCTATAAATAAAGTAAAAACTTCAAAGAACCCACAGCACAATCCTAGGAACAGAGATTTTGATACTCTCATAGGTTATTTGTGTTCAAGAAGTCATTGACAATTGCTGGGGATTCATAGTGGGAAGCATTCACAAGTCTTGGTTTTTTCCCCCTCTGTTGTCTAAAACAGTATTCTTCAAATAAACAGTACATAGGGACTAATGCTAATCTGCACCAAGTTTCCAGGAAAGAAAGTAAACAACCAATAAATGAGGACAAGTATAATGCCAGTTCCTGGAACACTAGAGAGGGGAAAAAACCCTAATGGTTGAACACATCAGGTGGCTTAATTTGCACTGTTATCAATGACATGATTCTTCCCATAACCTGGGGAAGATGCTCTCCCATAACTTCCTTCCCTATATGTTTTTGAAGATAGCATTTTCCTATACTTTTAATTTTAGCTATATTTGTATTTAGCTATATTTTAATGTTAGCTATATGTGTGCATGGTAAGAAAATAGAAAGTCAGAGAAAGGATTGAAAGAAAATCTCCAACTTTGTATTTTATTTTGCCTCAATGTAATTTTTTGGGCTTGGCCTTTTGTTAGCCGCCCTGAGTCCCCTTGGGGAGATGGTGGTGGCGTATAAATGAAGTTTATTATTGGGTTGTTGTAGGGTTTTCAGGCTATATGGCCATGTTTTAGAAGCATTCTCTCCTGACGTTTCACCTACATCTATGGAAAGCATCCTCAGAGGTTGTGAGGCAATAAAGATTATTATTAGTATATTAGTAGTAGTGGTGGTGGTAAACAACTGTAAAAACAAAGTTGGAGATTTTTCTGTCAATCCTTTCTCTGACTTTCTATTTTCTTACCCCACACTCTTCTGCTCTTCTGCCTCTCCCACCAGAAATTGAGATATGATCATCAGTGTGGGGTCCTCATAAGGGCGAGTCAAAGAAAGGCCTTGTTTTATTTCTTGGGTCTGAAAGAGTTTGTTTAATGGGACTGGAGTAAACTGTATCCTATAGCAGAAAGGAGTATCTTTTTGGAGGCTCCTTCATTTCTGGTTCTGTGGTCTATTGTCTGTTTTGGCTCACTGGAAGCCCACCCCCACCCCCTTTTCCCGGTGTTTGGCACTGAGAAGGAAAACTTTCTCCGGCCTCCTTGCCCAGCCTGCCACCTCCAATCCAACGGGTCAGCGGAAACCAGGCTTCGTGTCTCCCAGCCAAGTGAGGACAGAGAGAGCAGGGCAAGGCGAGGTGCAATTCTCTCTCTCTCTCTCTCTCTCTTTGCTCTACTCTACTTTCTGCTCCCGCTGGAAAGGAGGCCGGACTGTCGCCTATAAATGGCCCTGGATCCCAGTCACTTTTTCCACACGAGGCAGCAAAGTCCGAGCACCCGGTCCCTGCGAGTTCCTGCTGCTATTTTCCGGGCCTGCGCTGTCCCCTCAGCTATGTGCCCAGCATGCATGGCATCGGCAAGCCCTCCGCCTCCTCCCCGCCTGCTGCCCGGTGCCCATTGCCTCCAACCCATCCCGGGAGCCTGGCACCAAGAAAGACGACTCCCAGCAAGCCCCCTCCCTCCCTCCTTCCCTCTCTCCTCTTGCTTTTAACTCTGCCTGAACTTTGCAAGGAGGGAAAGCAAAGCAACTCTCAAGCGCGCACTCAACGCCACTTGCTGGGCGCCTTTGGCTTCCTCTGCTGAGCCGAAGAGGTGACAGCCGGGGCAGGATGCCCCCTCTGCCCTTGTTGCATGGCATGGCACTTGGAAGTGGGATCAGAGCCCCTAATACACTCAGTATTGTATTAGGTAAGACACCCTGTCTCCTCGCAGTGAGTCGAAGGCGAGCAAGGCAAGCAGCACATTATTCGGGATGGTTATTTGCATCAGCTCCTTTTCCCCTGCCTTTGAACGCACAACTTGGATGCAAGTGAGGCGTTGACTTCACTGTGACTGGGAAAGCCTGGGAAGCAATACATTACTTGGCAATGGGAATAACAGTGCCTAAGTTTTCCCTGCATGACATGGTACTTGGAAGTGGGATCGGAGCCTTAATACACTCAATACACTCCCTGTCCCTCAGAAAAGTGTCTCCTCGCGAGTGGAAAGGTGCCATCCAGGCAACACACCGGCGGCGAGAGTTGCATCTCTCTCTCACCCGGCGCAACCTGTCATTTAACGTATTGGGAAGGAGAAGAGCGGAGGAAAATAAACTGGGACACATTCCCTCCCCTTCATCCCCCCCCCCCCCCCCCCGGTCTCTTTGTCAGAGAAAATGAACTTCCTCCTTGGTCGAATCTTTGTGGTCTGTTTGCTCGCCCCAGGAAACAGCTTTCCTCTCTCAGAGCTTCCTTTGCCCACTCTCAGCCTTCCTTCCGAGGGATATTATCCATTCGGAGCCGCCCCACTCCTGGAGGCCCAGAGGGGACCCTAAAAAGCTTTTCAAAGGAGCAGACTTTGGAGGAAGGAGAGAGATAGATAGATAGATAGATAGATAGATAGATAGATAGATAGATAGATAGATAGATAGGTTGGTAGAGGTAGGTAGGTAGGTAGGTAGGTAGATAAGGAAGGAAGGAAGGAAGGAAGGAAGAGGAAAGAAAAGGAAAGGAAAGAAAGATAAAAGAAAGAAAGAGAAAGCGAAAAGGAAAGGAAAGGAAAGAAGGAAGGAAGATAGGAAAGAAAGAAAGGAAGAAAGAAAGAAAGAGATAGCAATGGTTTGGCTGCAAAGTCCACATGGGGACAAGGCATGCCTTGCCTTCAGCAACTCGTGTGGAGCCCCCGGCAGTCCTTGTGCCGGCGGGACTGCTGACCAATAGGTTCGCGGATGAGCTCCCTCTGTCTGCTCCAGCTCCCCGTGCGGGGACATGAGGGAAGCCTTCCGGGCGTCCTTGCAGATAACCAATTCTCTCACACCAGAAACGACTTGCAGTTTCTTAAGTCGCTCCTGACGCGGAAAAAAGAGCAAATCTTCTCGTCTCCTTTCCCCGTCTCACCCACCCTTCACCCACTCTCTTTCCCCTTCCCTTCCTCCTACATTTCCTTTTGTGGCGAGATTTCCACTAGGCGAGAAAGACAGAAACCGCGCGGGTGTGTAAGTTGCAAATCAGGGAAGGCAGGGAAGGAGACGGCGCGGAGGGTGATCGCTGGTGGGCAGGGACTCACATGGCTCCGTGACGCGTGGGCTTCCTGGCACTCGGTTGGGACCCCGCAGATGGACCTTCCTCTTCCTCCTCTTCCTCCTCCTCTGAGCCGGTTTCGGGTCGCTCCTCTCAGCAGCTGCCGCGGCGAAGAAGCGGATCAAAAGCGGCAGCCCCGGTCACTTTGCGAAAGGGAACAAAACACGGGAGAGTCGCCTATAAATAGCCACCTTTTTTCGACGGAATCAGGGAACAAATGAGAGGAGAAGGCGTAATTTTGGAGAGGGACACCCACCCCTGACCACCCCCTTCCCCTTTGGAAGATTAACCCCCTTACCGAGCAGTTGCCAGGGCTGGAAGTTGCGGGGGCATAACATACATGCGTGGGTGTTTGTGGAGGGTTGCGAGGGAGTCCGGGCTCTTCCCCTCCTGGACAGACACACGCCTTGCCTTTGGCTGACTGTCTGCACCACGCTCTCCGCAAGCAGAAGGACACCGAGCATACTTGGTACTAATGACAGTAGCCAGAAGTTGTAAAGGCTGAGTGGCAATGGGAAAGAACTACACAGTGTGTTGAAAAACTTACAACAACCCAGGGATCATTTTTCCGTGTCAGGAGCGACTGGAGAAACTGCAAGTCGCTTCTGGTTTGAGAGAATTGGTCGTCTGCAAGGACGTAGCCCAAGGGACGTTGCCCGGATGTTTTAATTTTTTACTATCCTTGTGGGAGACTTCTCCCATGCCCCCGCATGGGGAGCTGGAGCTGACAGAGGGAGCTCATCAGCACTCTCCCCGGAATCGAACCTGCGACCTGTCGGTCATCAGTCCTGCCGGCATAAGGGTTTAATCCACTGCAACCAGTGATTCCGGCCATGAAAGCCTTCGGAAATCGCACAATATCCGCTTTGAACTGAGTTATCTGAGTCCACACTGCCATATATTCCAGTTCAAAGCAGATAATGTTGGATTCTATTCAGCTGTGTGGAAGGGACCTCAGAAGCTTGCAAGAGATCTTTGGTCCATTTGGTTGGCCTGTAAAGTTACCGCTGTGTTGTCGAAGGCTTTCATGGCCGGAATCCCTGGGTTGCTGTGAGTTTTCCGGACTGTGTGGCCATGTTCCAGAAGCATTCTTTCCTGACGTTTTGCCCACATCTATAGCAGGCATCATCAGAGGTTGTGAGGTCTGTTGGAAACCTCTGAGGATGCCTGCCATAGATGTAGGAGAAACCTCAGGAGAGAATGCTTCTGGAACATGGCCAAGTTACCGCGCTGTAGTGGATTTTGGATATTGCTTAAGCCTCCTAAGAAAGTCTGGACTTTGAGGACAAACGTTAAGACCACTGGACCACAATATAACCTTTCTGGGACAAAGACATAGCCCTGTTGGTCTGGAATATCCATCAGCCCCGCAAAGGAGCTTCCTATGAATCCGGTTTGAAAATGGAGAGTGTTTTGACCAACGCTGCTGGCAACATGAACCTTGGGTTGCTCTGAGTTTTCCGGACTGTGTGGCCATGTTCCAGAAGCATTTTCTCCTGACGTTTCGCCCATATCTATGGCAGGCATCATCAGAGCCTTGCTTTCACAAATCCAGGTCTAATGCATTGAAGGACTTCTACTTGGATAATACTTTGAACCGCTTTTCAGTTACCCCCTCATTATACCTAGATATGTAATAATGTTTATAGATTAGTAAATATATATTTGGAGAGATACTAGAAAGGCCAACCAAAACTACTATGTGTATGGAAGTATGTATATATATCATCATATATGTTATGGAGGCCCTGGTGGCGCAATGGGTTAAACCCTTGTGCCCAGGCCTGTGGGGGGGGGGGGGGGAGGTTTAGGGGTTCAACCCCCCCCCCCGAAATGTTTCAGATTTTTTTAAAAACCTGGTTTACTCATGAATTTTAACTGGTTAAGCAAAAAGTCTATGAGATGCAAAAAATTAAGAGTCCCTCCAGAACTGCAAGCACTATCTCAGGCAAATATTGACAATTTATTCACACTGTCATTACTTGCAGCAATAACTGATGTAGTGAAGCAACCAAGTTGGGTGTGTGTGTGTTGAATGCTCTCATTAAGGAGGCCAGACTTGGTGGAGGTGGTTGACAGGGGCAGAGCTGCAGGCTATGGAAGGCTGCTCTGCCCTCTGCTGTGCTCTTTGCTTCTTCAGCGTGAACTAGGAGGCAGGTTTCAACTCCCCCCCACGACATTTTCAACACCCCCCCCCCCCCCAAATTTCAACCCCTCCCGAATTTTTTTTCTGGCTGCGGCACAAGCAGGGCCAATAGGTCAGCGGTTGGAATGTGGGTTGAGCTCCCTCTGTCAGCTCCAGCTCCCCATACGGGAACATGAGAAAAGCCTCCAACAAGGATAGTAAAACATCAGACATCCATGTGTCCCCTGGGCAACGTCCCTGCAGATGGCCAATGCTCTCACACCAGAAGGGACTTTCAGGGACTTGCAGTCCCTCAAGTCTCCTGACACGAGGGGAAAAAAGTCATATAACGGTTTGAATTAAGGTTGAGCTCCCTCTGTTAGCTCCAGCTCCCAATGCGGGGACATGTGAGAAGCCTCCCACAAGAATGATAAAACACCAGACATCCATGTTTCCTCTGGGCAACGTCCTTGCAGACGGCCAATTCTCTCACACCAGAAGTGACTTGCAGTTTCTCAAATCTCCTGACACGAGAAAAAAAACATATATGTTACAAATTCTATCTCAGATCCCACTCATCTTCCAAGCAAAACATCAATATTTTGGGATCCCGGTTATTAATTCTGCTTCCAAAGACACGCAAGCATAACTTCCAAAGTTCAGTCAATTACTTTTGCCCTTCCACCCAGTCTGGCTCTTTTATAAAAAAAAGTCTTCTACTTCGGAAGAATAAAGAATTTGAATAAATATATTCCAATGGCGAGGGCTCCAACTAAGAGACACCCACACGGGTTGCAATTGTGAGGGACCACAAAAAGTTCACCTACAATCAAAGAGCATTCTGAGCCTAACCAATGATAGAATTGGGCCAAACTTCCCACACTAGAACTCCCACGACCACCAGAAAATAATGTGTTTTCAGAAGTTCTTTGGAGACCCCTCTGACACCCTCTTGCGACCTTTCCAGGGGTCCCGAACCCCAGGCTGAGAAACGCTGTTCTAGAACATGACCATACAGCCCCCAAAACCTACAACAACCCAATCATATACACAACAATCATATACATTCTTAGAAGGGAGGGGAAGGAACCCTTTCCTGCCCTCTCCATTGCTCTTTCGCCCACAGTGCCAGAGGTATTGGCAAGTGGGGGGCTTCCTCCTCTCCAGCACAGCCTCTGCTCGCCCTCGAGGCCATTGTTTCCTCCAGCCAGGAAGAGAGTGGCTTCCTTTGAGCGGCAGACCTGCCCCTTGCCAAGGATCCCGAGCCCTACGAGAAGGGCCTTCTCTTCTGCCCAGACAGGTAGCCTTGCTGTCCCGGATGCCAGGCTGCGGAGGGAGGGCGGACCTGTCTCCAGAAAGGCTTCCGCGTCTGGGAGACTTTCCCGAGCAGATGTTGCCCATTCGCTCCACACAGGCGCCTATCAATTTGCGAGGACTGAGCGGAGCTGGCCACTGTTTGGCTTCGGCAAGGGCAGGGAAGCACTTGGGGATGGCATAGATATCAGGGGACACCGGGTTTCCGGGTAATGCCCGCTCTTTCTTGTGCAGCAGGGCTTTGAGACTCAAAGCCTGTAGTTAGCTATAAGCCAACCCCCTGAGAGACTCCCCTAAAGTGAACCCTCTCCCCAAAAGGACTGGCAAACTCACTGACAAAGTACACCGGAGGAAACAACTTCCCTTTGCAAGTCTTTGCATCTGTGAAAAGTCGTGTTGTTGTCGAAGGCTTTCATGACCGGAATCAGTGGGTTGCTGTGAGTTTTGCAGGCTGTATGGCCATGTTCCAGAACAAGCATGGACAAACTTCGGCCCTCCAAGTGTTTTGGACTTCAACTCCCACAATTCCCAACAGCCTAACAACTCATAGCAGCCAATTCCTAACAGCTGGGTTGCTGTGAGTTTTCCGGGCTGTATGGCCATGTTCCAGAACAGGCATGGGCAAACTTCGGCCCTCCAAGTGTTTTGGACTTCAACTCCCACAATTCCTAACAGCCGGTAGGCTGTTAGGAATTGTGGGAGTTGAAGTCCAAAACACTTGGAGGGCCGAAGTTTGCTGTTCCAGAAGCATTCTCTCCTGACGTTTCACCCACATCTATGCCAAGCATCCATAGATGCCTGCCATAGAGACATAAATAAACAAAAGTCCTGTTGTTTATTTTTATTTCACCCCTCTTCCCTCTCTGTTTCTTTTTCTCTCCCCACTTTTCCCCCTCTGACTTGTCCTGTGTTACTTATACTTCTTTCAGACTTTCCCCCCTATTTTTATCCTTCTCCAATGTTTTCCTATTGTTGCACCTTTCCCCCCTTTAATTATTGCCCAACCTTGTATTGTCGAAGGCTTTCATGGCAGGAATCACTGGGCTCTTGTGAGTTTTCGGGGCTTCATGGCCATGTTCCAGAAGCATTCACTCCTGACCTTTCACCTGCATCTATGAGGATGCCTGCCATAAATGCAGGCGAAACGTCAGGAGAGAATGCTTCTGGAACATGGCCACACAGCCCGGAAAACTCACAACAACCCATTGCCCAACCTTATTTCAGAAGCTTCAAGTAAAAAGGGCACCTTGGTGCTTATAGAAACTTATGTAACCTCCTGAGGTTATAACATGAGCTTGTGTGACTCATTCACCGAATATAACTTATATATAGGTTCTGCATATTTGACTGCCAGCTTGCTGTAACCCTTATTGGAAACCAGGATAGAATGAAAGATGCATAGAATAGATATAATAGGAAATTTGAGAAAGGGATTGAGCCTTAATCATGTCTGTTGCATTCAGCAGCCTGAACTACTTCAAAGCTGCAGTCCTAGAATCATAGAATTGGAAGAGGATTTGTGGACCATCCAGTCCCACCCCCTGCCAAGAAGCAGGAAAATCACATTCAAAGCACCCACAACAGAAGGCCTGTCAGTTACTTGTCAGGAGTTAAAAAATAAAAATTTTAAAAATTGGAAGTATGAAATGTTCTTCTGCTCAATCTTATAAGTAGCATATAAAGAGGAAAGATGCCTACACGTTTTCCTTAATTGAATTAAAGTAGGCAAAGATCTAAAGCTGTGGTTGGGAGGTCTTTTATGTTGATCACAGAGAAGCTGGTATTATTGTATTTATAAACAACTGCTTATTTACAACCAAAATAATTGGGACATTTGGCTGCTTCCCCCTTGCTTCTTTTCATTAATAATAATAATAATCGTCATCGTCATCATCATTATCTCTGGCACAAACCAGTAAAGGTGATCCCAGTGGTCTCTGGCACACTGGGTGCAGTGCCTAAAGACCTTGGCCTGCAACTTAAACACAATCGGCACTGACAGGATTACCATTTGTCAGCTGCAGAAGGCCACCCTACTGGGATCTGCTACACATTATTCGCAGAGTGATAATAATAAGCTGACATAATATGAAGATCTAAAGATCAAACTGCAAAGACTCTAGCACAAGGCAGTCAAGGTGGTCCCAGTGGTGATCGGCACACTGGGTGCAGTGCCTAAAGACCTTGGCCTGCACTTAAACACAATCGGGGCTCACAAAATTACCATCTTCCAGCTGCAGACGGCCACCTTACTGGGGTCTGCACGCATTATTCGCCAATACATTAAACAGTCCTAGACACTTGGGAAGTGTCCAACATGTGATCCAATACAACAACCAGCAGAGTGATCTTGTCTGCTGTGGACTCACCTTGTTGTGTTTCAAATAATAATAATTTCCCCTTCTCTTTCTTCCAAGCAAAGAATTTGAGAGACACAGTGCTGAGTATGGAATCACTCTTGTATAGGATACTATCAGATATAGAAGACATTAACTCAATGAAATGTTGTGCCACACAATCAATGTAGATAGCTGTGCTGCTTACAACATGTTCTATCTGTTTGACTGCTCATCTTGGCTACAAGATGTGTAGAATGTGCTGGTCAAGAAATGAAATCATCCTGTGCAATATGCCTATCAAAGCTGAAAGTGGAGAAGAAAGTTTCAGTGATTTAAATTTAATGTTCTCAATTTCTGACTCAGTAGCATCAGGGAAAATCAGAATTTTTGAGCAAAAATTCTGCTAGCCTTCAGTCTATAGCAGGCATGGGCAAACGTGGGCCTTCTGTGTGTTTTGGACTTCAACTCCCACCATTCCTAACAGCCTTGGGCCCTTTCCTTTCCCCCCTCAGCCACTTAAGAGGCTGAGGGGTCTGAGGCTATCAGGAATGGTGGGAATTGGAGTCCAAAACACCTGGAAGGGGGGCCCAAGCTTAAGTGGCTGAGGGGGAAAAGGAAAGGGCCTGAGGCTGTTAGGAATGGTGGGAGTTGAAGTCCAAAACACCTAGAGGTCCCAAATTTGCCCATGCCTGGTCTATAGCAAACTGTCTGATCAAGGTCAAGTAATGACAACTAAATAACATACATTTTCATTTGAGAAAAATCTTTTTAAAAAATACTAATACAAAAGAAGTTGACAGAAGATCTCTCGTTTTCTCTATCTGACCCAAAATGGCCTAGTAACAATCAAATCAATCTCAATTCTGGAACAATTTATCATTTTCTTATCTCTTTGCACATTGTTTCCTACCCACTTGAGGTAATGGTCTCTAAACCACTGTATCCTTTTGCACTTAGAAGAAAGTTGACCCAACTGAAATAAAAAGTGTCTTTCTCTGTTTCGGGTTCCTTTAATGTTCAAAATTCATATTATTATTTTTCCACATTATACCGAACCAAGTAAATGTTTATGTAGGTTGTTGTGAGTTTTTCAGGCTGTATGGCCATGTTCCAGAAGCATTCTCTCCTGACGTTTCATCTGCATCTATAGCAGGCATAGTTTTGAACCTACCTACATATAGGAAGACTTCCTTGTTTGAATCTAAACATCATATCTTGTATCCAGAATTACAGGTCAAGTACACCCAAACAACTTCCAGTGTCTAAATTATTAATACCATTCAGAATTACACTCTGTCCTTTATGCAGCATCTCGATTCAACCACTCAATTTAGATATATTTTGTCATGCAGCATTCAAACACAAGTGTAACTTCAGGAGTTTTGATGCAGGCTGGTGATAAGGTTGTTGCTGAGACAAGCTGAAAGATAGCATGCTCTGTAACTTGAAGGGGCTGTTATTTGAGCATGATAAAGGAGATGGAGGGAGACAGGCCATAATTCAGTGGAAGAGCACATGCTTTGAAACATAAAAGATTCCAAATAGACTCCTGGCATCTCCAGTGAACTTGTTCTGTAGGAGGTGACAGCAAAGATCTCTGCTGAACGTCCTGGAGAGCTGCTGGCAAGGAGGCAATAGTAGGCCTAATGGATCAATAATTTGACTTAGTCTTGATATCTGATTCCACAGATATCGATATGAGTGACTGGAGAAAGATGTACTGTGCTGCTTCTGAGAGGGAGAAGGCATGAGACAGTTGAATGTAGAGAACTAGTGTGCCACAGCTGCTAGAACTAGGGGAGGAAAACTAGAGTGAATATTGAGCAATTTATGTCGTAGACTCAGCATGGTCTAAATGTAAAGATTTTTCCCTGACATTAAGTCCAGTCATGTCCAACTCTGGGGGTTGGGGCTTATCTCCATTTCTAAGCCGAAGAGCCAGCACTGCCCATAGACACCTCTAAGGTCATGGAGTGCCGTTACTTTCCCACCGGAGTGGTACCTATTCATCTACTCACATTTGCATTTTCTGCAGTTTCTGCTAGGTTGGCAGAAACTGGGGCTGACAGCAGGAGCTCATGAACCTGTGACCTTTCAATCAGCAAGTTCAGCAGCTCAGTGCTTTAATCCACTGTACCACTGGGGGCTCCTCAGCATGGTGTAGTACTTTGAATATTGGACTACAATACTAGCACAGCAGGGTTCAAATCCCTGCTCAGCCATGGTCACCCACTGAGTGATCTTGGGCAATTCGTGGTCTCTCAGCCTCAGAGGAAAGCAAAGGCAAACCCTCCCTGAACTAGTAATTCCAAGAAAATTCCATGACAGATTCACCTTAGGGTTGTCGTAAGTTGGAACTGAGTTGAAGGCACACAACAACAATTGTGGAATAAATTATTCCCTCAAACCATGAATTCATCCTCCATCCCAAGGTTCCTTCTTCTTTGAAATGAAGAGATAGGTAAACACCTCAAAAATACTTTTATCTCTGTGTTGTTGAAGGCTTTCATGGCTGGAACACAGCCATACAGCCCGGAAAACTCACAGCAACCCACTTTTATCTCTTCCTTTGGACTGAATTGCACAAACATTTTAATTGTTTGCTCACTGCAATCTGAGATAATGACATGGCCTCTGTGTACAAGCCATCACAGGCTGTACCTTTTAGTCACTCAACACCATCTCAGACAATATTTTTTTTCAGAGTGGGCCATTAATACATTTGGCTGAAAGCCACCAAGGCCTGAATTTCCCTTAGTATTAAAGAATGACAATAAAATGGAGAAATTAAAATGATGTGAAACATTATCATGAATTGTTTGACACTTCTTTTTATGAATGTATGTGCATCTATTTTGTAATATCATAATTCCTCCGGTAGCTTTGGCTCACACGGAGTCCTATCTGGAAGCACAGAACACAAGCTTGGTCCAATGTGCTGCAGAATAGATTCAATCACTCAAAGACTCCTGACAAACAGTTGAGCACAACAAGGAAATAATCCACCCTAGGTCAAGTGTTTGTCCTTTACAGCTACACATTTCCTCTCTATAGTATTTACTGAGGTGTGGACTTGAAATTTATATTTTAAAGAAACTTGTAAATATATTTTGAAAAATGTGGTACGATTATCTATCCTTTTGCAGATCATGGAACCAATTGAGTGGAAAGTAAATCCTTATGGTGCATAATGTATACAACTGCTCCTTTCCCCTTCCAGCTAGGTTACAAATGATACTAGGTTAATGACAATGTGCTGTCAAAGGCTTTCATGGCCAGAATCACAGGGTTGCTGTGAGTTTTCCAGGCTGTGTGGCCATGTTCCAGAAGCATTCTCTCCTGACATATTGCCCATGTCTATGACAAGCATCCTCAGAGGTTTTGAGGTCTGTTGGAAACTAGGCAAGTGAGGTTTATATATCTGTGTACAATGCAAGGTTGCAAAGATTAGGTTGATGCTAACAAAGCAAGGGTCTTCAGTGCCACATTCCAGATGTGAAGTAGCAATCCTGCTCCACAGCAGAACCCTATGAATTTCTGTCACAGGGCACAATGGCCAAAAACAATGTGGTGAGCAGAAGGCAACTTGAATGCAAGGAAGGCTTCATTATACTCTATGCTATTTATGGTGTATTTTCATATCTAGGAAATGATAGGCTGTATTGGAAAGATATGGCTGTTTTAATAATTGCACCACAATGACTTTCAGTAGTTAACATTTGTAAACATATACTTATACAAAAGCAACTGTATAGCATAGGGAAACTGGTTCACCAGAGAAGCAAATCTCTGGTTTCAAACAAATCTAGATTAGCAACACTTCAGCCACCCTCATGTAAGCTAAAGCAAATATTTTGAAAGTCAGCAGTGCAATCTGAGGCTAAGATTGAAGAGCAAACCTTGAGCTACAACAACTCCTGACTTGTGATTAGGAACTGTAATTGTGGCCAACTTGAGTTTATTAATCCTCTGTAAATAAGGCTCATAAAACCTCTTAGTGGAGGCAATCTCAAATTTTCTTTTTTAAAAATTAAATTGTCAGCAATGTTCTTACTTTCATGTCTCATTTTTCTGTATCCTTTTAACTTTGTGTGCATGCACAGGTTGCCTTGCAGAGGGATTTCACAGACAAGGCACTCTCTGAGCTGGTTTAGCCAGTTCCTTCCTCTGAGAGCCCTTCCACACAGTCATATAACTCAAAATATCAAGGCAGAAAATCCCACAATATCTGCTTTGAACTAAATTATCTGAGTCCACACTGCCATATATTCCAGTTCAAAGCAGAAATGTGGGATATTATTCAGCTGTGTGAAAAGGGTCAGAAATGCATCCTACAGCACCTGATATTCATTGGTGACCACCTATCCAAGTATTAACCAGGACTGCTTAAGCTTCCAAGATCAGCCAAGACTTTTGGGGCATTTAGGCAATACTTTTTTTTTTTTGGCGGGGGGGGGGGGGGAATATAGAATAGGCAAAAGAGATGACAGACTTAGATGCCTGGATCACCAGGGCCCTTCCTCACAGCCCTATATTTGGGTTGTATGGCATTGTTTCCAGAAGCATTCTTTCCTGACGTTTTGCCTGCATGTATGGTAGGCATCCTCAGAGGTTGTGAGGACTGTTGGAAACTAGGAAAATGGGGTGGTCATCTTTGAAATGTCAAAGGTGGTCATCTGCAACATTCACACCTACATTCAACAGACAAGAGTTCTTTCTCCCACCCTTAACATTGCACAGATTGAGGGCCCTTCCACACAGCCATTTAACCCAGAATATCAAAGCAGAAAATCCCACAATATCTGCATTGAACTAGGTTATCTGAATCCACACTGCCATACATTCAAGTTCAAAGCAGAAAATGTGGGATTTTATTCAGCTGTGTGGAAGGGGCCATAGAAACCCCATTTTCCTAGTTTCCAACAGACCTCACAACCTCTGAGGATGCCTGCCATAGAAGCAGGTGAAACGTCAGAAGAGAATGCTTCTGAAAACATTGCCATACAGCCCGGAAAACCCACAACAGCCCAGTGATGCCGGCTTTCACGGCAATACAATAAGGTCTACCTCCTTATTTTCCTAGTTTCCAACAGACCTCACAACTTTTGAGGATGCAGGCAAAACGACGGGAGAGAATGCTTCTGGAATATGGCTAGACAGTCCGGAAAACTCATAACAACCCAAAGGAGGGCCCTTCCACACAGCCATATAACCCAGAATATCAAGACAGAAAATCCCAAAATATCTGGGTTATTTGAGTCCACGCTGCCACAGCTGAATAAAATGTGGGATTTCATTCAGCTGTGTGGAAGGAGCCTGTGTTATTTGAGCCCACACTCAGATAATGTGGCATTTTCTGCCTTGATATTCTGGGATATTCTGTGTGGAAGGGCCCCGGAAGAGGAAAAATGTTCTTTATCCTACTCTGCTGTCCAAATCTAACCACAAGGGAGTTTGACATATGGAGCAGATGGGACATCCTCCCCTATTTCTGACTCATATAGAATGTGAGTCAATACATGCAGGAGACAGCTAGCGGAATGAGTATGTTAAGTAACAGAAACGCGTGTCTTTTTGGAGGCTGCTTCATTGCAGGCGCTGTGGTCTGTTATCTGCTTTGACCCCCTCTAAACCCCCCCGGCCCTTCTCTCCCGGTGTTTGGCATTGTGCGCCCTGCAAGGCGGGCCAAGAAGGAAACTTTCTCCGGCCTCCTTGCCAAGCCTGCCGCCTCCAATTCAACGGGTCAGCGGAAAGCAGGCTGGCTTCGGTTCTTCCAGCCGAGCGAGGATAGAGCAGAAGGCAACGTGGGAGCTCAAGAGCAGCTCTCTCCCTTCTCTCCCTCTCTCTCTCTTTCTCCTCTGCTTTGCTCTGCCTCCCGCTGGAAAGGAGGCCGGACTGTCGCCTATAAATGGCCCTGGATCCCAGTCACTTTTTCCACACGAGGCAGCAAAGTCCGAGCACCCGGTCCCTGCGAGTTCCTGCTGCTATTTTCCGGGCCTGCGCTGTCCCCTCAGCTATGTGCCCAGCATGCATGGCATCGGCAAGCCCTCCGCCTCCTCCATGCCTGCTGCCCGGTGCCCATTGCCTCCAACCCATCCCGGGAGCCTGGCACCAAGAAAGGCGACTCCCAGCAAGCCCCCTCCTTCCCTCCCTCCTTCCCTCTCTCCTCTTGTTTTTAACTCTGCTTGAACTTTGCAAGGAGGAAAGCAAAGCAACTCTCAAGCCACTTGCTGGGCGCCTTTGGCTTCCTCTGCTGAGGAAGAGGTGACAGCCGGGGCAGAATGCCTCCTCTGCCCTTGGACACTTGGAAGTGGGACCAGAGCCCCTAATACACTCTGTATTGTATTAGGTAATACATTCTGTCTGCTCGCAGTGAGTTGAAGGCGAGCAAGGCAAGCAGCGAATTATTCGGGCTTGTTATTTACATCGGCTCCTTCCCCCTGCATTTGAACGCCCAACCTGGATGCAAGTGAGGCGTTGACTTCACTGTGACAGGGAAACCCTGGGAAGCAATGCATACCCGGCAATGGGGATAAAGTGGTTGAGTTTTCTCTCGCATGGCATGGCACTTGGAAGTGGGACCACAGCCCCGAATACACTCAGTATTGTATTAGGTAAGACACCCTGTCTCCTCGCAATGAGTTGAAGGTATGCAAGGCAAGCAGCACATTATTCGTGCCGGTTATTTGCATCGGCTCCTTTCCCCCTGCCTTTGAACGCACAACCTGGATGCAAGTGAGGCGTTGACTTCACTGTGACTGGGAAAACCTAGTGGGAAGCAATGCAGAATCTAAAAGTGGTTGAGTTTTCCCTCGCAATCTTCTAGCCGACCTCTGGAGGGCCCTTTTTGTCTCACTCTCCTTTTCAATTCCTATAAGGCTGCCCATCAATCACATTTGTTTCCGGGCTCTACACTCGGG